>NC_052617.1:34482177-34738166 GCF_016545825.1 Eucalyptus grandis | reverse complement strand
TATATGACTCACTCACACTCTTTCAAAGGTGTCATTCCATCGTAGCATATCAAGACGAAACGGTGCGTTCTCATCGCACCCCATCATTGACGTACTAATAAAATACTACATCTCCCACTCGGACATGATGGGCTTGATAGCACTCTATTAAGAATATAAGGCATTCAACATTTATCAACTTTACAAAACAATTCATACTATCAAATAAACCATGCTGCCGGTGAATACACCTTGCACTTGGAACTCAAATTATGCACTGCTAGAAATGACATAATGGTTACAACCTAAAAAGAAATAAACAATTGATGTATCACAATGTCCCAGACATATTTTGTTATATCAGTCCAACTATACCTATCCCTTAAAGGCTATACTTGACTATTCTCAAAACACCATGTATTTACAATTATATTTGTAACCATAGGAGGCCATATAATTGGTCGACCAGTAAATACATTTAATAGATGTAAAACAACAATAGTCTTCCTTCGCACTCATGTCTCTCTCCATTTTAGAACAATTAAGTACTCACATCTGACATCTTTCAGGCATACATGATTGTGAGACTATCATGTTCAGTCTTATTATAAACAAATCGCAGACCTCATCTTGACCCCAATCAAGGCGACATCTTATTTTATGTACTAAACTTGCTCTTTCAACATTCATTTGTACATAACGCCTCATCTCAACGTGCTAACTATAGTACTTTTGAGGTGATTGCTCGTGTGAGTGAGTCAATCAATGCGCTGACATACTTTCAATATATGTGTGTATGTGCTAGTCTCATAATATAATTGTACGTATTAATAAAACATCAAGTCACTAATAAACAAACAAGTACAATACATATGTCCACAAATACATAAACCAATGATCCTCTACGATAACACATATCACATTCTTCTAATCCTAGTGACATCCTATGGGTCAAGAATATGTTTTTAGGAATAGCCTTCGTAAATGGATCAGCAACCATTCTATTGGTTATAATGTATTGTAAGATCACTTCTTTCTGCGCTATTATATCTCTTATGAAGTTGTTCTTTATGTCAATGTACTTCGTCCTTCTATGATACTTGGAATCCTTCACATGGGCAATGACCGCTTGACTATCATAATAAACTATCACTAGTCTTGGAACCTCAGGGATGCTGGCTAAATTTTCCAAGAAACGTTTTAGCCATATTGCTTCTTTGCACTGCAATAGAACATGTAATAAATTATGCCTCCATTGTAGACAAGGCCGTGCATGTCTGTTTCTTGCTATTCCAAGAAATTACACCTCCATTGAGTAAGAATGCATATTCAAAAGTCGATTTACGCTCATCTAGGTCTCCACCCCCAATCAGCATCAAAATGGCTTAATAGACGTAAATCATTCCCTTGGAAACAAAGTCAATAGTCCATGGTGCCCTTCAAGTATCTCAGGACCCTCTTCACTACTTTCCAATATGCTTGATCGGGATTTGATTGATATCGGCTCACCAATCCCACATCATAACATATGTCGGGTCTAATACACATCATAGCATACATCAAACTTCCGATCACACTAGTGTAAGGCAGTTTCCATCACTTTAATTTCTTTCCTGGAGTCTTAGGACGCATTTCAGTACTTAACCTTCACCTTGCATGACAAGGGTATCAATGGGATTACAATGTTGCATATTAAAATGTTTAAGAATCTTCATTATATAAGACTCTTGTGATAAAGTAAGGAGTTTCCTTAATCGATTTCTTTCGATCTTAACTCTTAATATATAAGTAACTTCACTCATGTCCATTTCAAAATTAGAGGACAACCATTCTTTTATGGTGATAACCAAAACTTTGTCATTTCCAGCTAATAGAATATCGTCCACATAAAGTGATAAAATCACAAACTTATCTTCGAACCGCTTGATATATACACAGTGATATTCTTCGATCATCATGAAACCAAAATTTGTTATGGCTCGATGAAATGAAGATACCACTGTCTAGATGATTGCTTAAGGCCATATATTGAGTGATGAAGTTTACAAAACTTATACTCTTAACCTTTAGCTATGAAACCTATTGGTTGTTTTATATAGATTTCCTCATCTAGTTCTCCATTGAGAAATGTCGTCTTTACATCCATTTGATGTAATTCAAGATCCAAATGTGTAACGATGGTTAGGATAAGGCGTATTGAGGCAAACGTTACAATTGGTGAAAAGGTTTCCTCATAGTCTATACCCTCTTGTTGAATATAACTTTTTGTCACAAGGCAAGCCTTATACTTTTCAATGGATCCATCCACTATTCGCTAATCTTAAAGATCCATTTGTTTCCAATGGCCTTATGATTGGGTGGTAGATCAACCAAGTCCTAGACATAATTTGCCCTCATTGACTCCATTTCATCTTTCAAAGCTTTCTCCATTCTTCCTTATCGAGGATGAGAGAGCCTCTTGAACAGTCTTAGGCTTGGCATCATCTTTCTAAGCAATCCTAAATGCTTCCCGTCAATCTCAAAACGACGATGGGGAATACTTTACGATTACTTTTACGCAATTGAATTTCTTTTGAATTCAATTGTCGGATGATGCAACACTCCCACTAGGTCTTGTGTGTTGAGGTAAATCTTCATTTCTCTCTACAACTTTAGTGGGTGTGTTCTTAGGATCTTCCATCTTATATAATTTGAAGTTCTTATCAATTTTACCTCTACTAAGAAAATCGTTCTCTAAGAACATGACATCTTGTGACTCCATTTTGGTCATACTTCCATCTGCTTATTTACCTATAAACACATACCCTTTGGAGTGTTCAGAATATTTTATAAAGATATATTTCTTCCTTCTAGGACCTAATTTACCATATTTGTAGGAAGAATCATGAACGTAAGCTACACATCCCCATGGACGTAGACTACTTAAGTCTGGTTTTCTATCACCCATAATTCATAAGGGGTGGAAGTGACCGATTTTGAGGGCACTCGATTAAGTATATAGGCAATGAGTCAATAACACATCTCCCCAATATGAGATAGGTAAATCTGCTTGCACCATCATAGACCTAACCATTTCCAATAGGGTTCTATTCATTCTCTTAGCTACCCCATTTCGTTGTGGAATACCGGAATAGTTAATTGCCGTACAATTCTTTTTCATCACAAAAACCTTGAATTGCTCCAATAGATACTTACGTCCACGATCGGTTCTCAATACCTTTATTTTTGTTCAACTGATTCTCTACTATCGATATATATCATCTAAAGTAGTCTAATGCTTCTGACTTATGGGAGATCAGAAAGACATAACCGAAACGCGTGAAGTCATTTATGAAAGTGATGAAATATGAGGCTCTATACCTCGCCCTCACATTTAAAGGACCACAAATGTCAGAATGTATAAGTTGCAATGGAAATTCAGCTTTAGTCCCTTTACCGAATGGTTTTCTAGTTGTTTTTTCTCGCTAGACAATGTTTACATACAGGTAGATTAACATTAGTGAGTGACCCTAAAAGGCATTCTCTAACTAATCTTTGCATTCTTTGCAACCCAATGTGATATAATCTAGTATGCCAAGTACTTGCAATAATCTCAACATTACTAAAAGATGCAATTAAAGAAAAACAACTATCGACATTAATATTGTATCAATCATAGTCAATGTCTAACACCATAAAATCATTCAATACATGACCTGAACCATAATAAACTATTCCAAACAAAATGTCAACGAAAACACCATAAAAATTCAATACATAACCTAAGCTAAGAAGAACAACTACGGAAATCAAGTTCTCATCGAATATCTAGAGCATAGAGGACATCATGTAGGAATAGGCTTCGACCACCACATAAAATTAATTTACATGTGTCAATACCTTTCACTTCAATTCTTGAATTATTCTCAACAAATATCTATCTTCTTCTAAGCTATATCTGATGATACTCTACAAATATTTCTCGGTCTCTAGCTACATGGTCTGTTGCTCCTCGAGTCTATAGTCCACATTGGATGAGATTCAGCAAGCATTACAATGCTAAAAACAAAAGCATTACTTAAAGTAATGGAGTAATAAGGTACCTCTTTCGACTCAGTGCATTCACGAGCAAAGTGACCCATCTTGCCACAATTTTAGCACTTCATCTTGGCCTTATCCTTCTTCCCACCATGCTTCTTGCGTTGGAAGGTCTTAGCCCTCTTAGGTGCTTGATCGGTCTTCTTCCTTTGTTGTTGAATTGATGATTCCTTTTGCGCTTGAAGTCCGAAGCTTTGCACAAACTCAATTAAGCACATAAGCATGGGCGGAGGATTTCGCAGCCTCTAGACGCTCATCCTCTAATTCCAAATGACGCGTTATATCATCAAAAGTAACAATATTCTCATTATACGTTATATTGATCTTCATATGCTCCCAATTATTAGAAAGAGACCTTATAATAGCCTGAACTTACTTTTCATCCGCAAGGGAGTGACCCGCCGACTTTAGCTCCACGAATGATGTTTGACATCTCCCAAAGATGCTGCCTCATCATTACATTTGGGCACTTTCGTATGTGTCAAACTTGATGATGATTATCCTCAACTTGGTAGCAGATGTACCCATAAACTTATCTTTTAAGGCAACCCACATAGCTTGACCTTTATTATAACTTTTAAATTCACACATGAGATCATCTTGCATACAGCTCAGAACGTGATGCGAGCAATGCTATTCTTCTTTTCCAAGCTTGATAAGCTTTTAGATCTCTCCCGTATTGAGCTGAAGTTCTATGCTCAGGTTTATCCATGGTGTGGTTGAGGGTTTCCAAACCTCTTGCTCCTCAAGGATGTACTTGAACATTTCGGTGCCAAATATCATAATTGTCACCATTTAGTTTCTCACCTTTATTGAGGTCAACCACAATGGTCTTGGATGTTGATGACATAATCAATTGCTATAACACATTGACATAATAAATGCATAATCAATACTAGCACACTTTTTAGAGTAACACATATTTAATTTGCAGCAAAGACAAACTAAATTAATGATAATTAAACAAAAGACACAGAAACAAAAGTTCATTATGTCCCCAATCAGCTCTTATGTACAACTGTTCTATTATCATTAATTAGTTTAATTTGTGTAAATTTTAAGTTCTAGGTGAGAACTCCTTCGAATTCTACCAACCTACGAACTCCCACTAGAAAAAAATTTTCATGACCTCATGTAATTTCTACATTTTTTTCATTAACACAAAAATATAGCATGATTTGAACCAACGTACAAAAACAATCATGCTGCAACTACAATCAAAACCGCAATTCAACATGTAACGGAAAAATAAGGATTTATTACCATTGTTCGAATTTTCTTGGAATTAGAAAATTGCAAGTATATTAAATTATATACATACTATCATCGAACCAAGCTCTACACAACATATATGATACCATTTTCATATAGGCTAGCTACTGTATTTACTAAAAAATAAGAAAATACAAGCTAAAAATGAATAAACTATGTATTAAACCCCCAAAAATATGCGTACTTAGGGTTTCCTACACATTTTCATACATTTATAAAACTCGAAAATGTAAAATAAACATACCACAGTGTAGAGCATATCCATACGAACCAAATGCCGCCAACCATGCTCTAATTGGAGCTTCCACGCACCCACATGGGCCATCTGAATGTGCGACGCTTGGGCACACGCGCCCCAGCCGAGCCAAACAGCTCCTGGCCTGTCTGATCGGTCCAACTAGTGATCGGTCTAATGGTTTGACAGCCAGACCAGTTGATTGGTCGGACCTATTGACCGGTCAACGGTTGAGTCAAGTCCCGAGGTCGGTTCACGGGTCAACCTTGGGTCGGGTTGCCAAGCGCCATCAAGGCGGTGATGTCATTGATGACGTCATCCGACGGTTGGATGACGTCATCCGTGACGTTAGCACGTGTCGATTCACCGACGCACACGTGACGCTCACGCACCGGCGTTCCTAGCACGTTGAGCGCGTGGCACCCACGCGCCACGGCTTCGGCCGCGCATATGGACGCGGCGGCATCCTCCGGCGACGCTCAACCAATCGTTGGACTCGTCTCAACGAGTACTTTCAGCCTATATATTTAGAAATTCATTTTTGCCGAACAAATATTCCGAAAAATGGCCAAAACCATATGGATGAACGCAACCCCGAACCTCGTTCTTCACTTCAATTCGTTTTCAACGATTCAGATTGCATTTCCAAGGAAGAAAAATCCAAACAATGTAAATTTCATACTCTTTGATCTCAATATCAAATGGTAAAGGAGAAAATTCAATGAAAAACAAGGCAGAAATCACGACCGGACTCTGATACCAATGTTGGAAAAAAGTCGGCAGAAGATGACTTACCTGTTTTCAATACGCAGTCTACAATTTACCCGGAATGATCGTTGAATTGTGGATGAATTACGAACAATATTATCTCACAATGGTCTGAATGTAATCACGAGGAAAACATCCAATTTTCACAAAGTAAATGCCAATTGTTCTTGTAAAGGAGAAATGGAACACCTTCTTTCTCTTTGATGGAAAAGGGGACAAGAAATAGAGAGGAATTTTTAGCATACATTCTGCTAACCCCCTCAACAATTGTCTTTAGGAGTCTTTTATATGACTCACTCACACCCTTTCAAAGGGTTTCATTCCATCGTAGCATATCAAGACGAAACGGTGCATTCTCATCGCACCCCATCATAGATGTACTAATAAAATACTACAAGAATGATCCCTACCGAAACCTAGGGAATACGTCTAACAAAAACGTTGAAGCAAATTGCCAACTCCTTACTGTCCGGAGATTTTGTATTAGATGTAGGCCAAGAAGATACAAATCAATACGAATGCGATGACACGGATGACATTGTTTGAGCCACACTGGACAATGCTCTTGTTTAGTCTCATGACATTGTTCTTCTCCCCTGCTCGAGCTTTGATCAGAGTCAACTGCCGTAAGACATCAAATAACTTGAGCAAGGAAACGAAGGACCTTTTTTAATATCTCTAAACCGGTGACTATCAATCATTTATGACACCGCAATCTGACAATATAACCTATAAGAATGGCCACATGCTAAAGCTAACAATGAAGCTTCATTAAGAACACCAATCATTGAGAACATATAACAATGGCATAATAGCTTGGCGATTGCTGGAACCTCAAGCGGAAACTTGAATCAGGATTCATGATGCTATTTTCACAAACCCTTGTCTTACTTCTTTAGTTGTTCATTCTTTAACGGGGCTGCATTGTCAAGCCCAAGGTGAGGGTGGTTTTAGGCATTAGCATGTTTTATATGGCACATATAGTTTACTCACTTCAATTGTCCAGTTAACAAGTTTCTTGAAGCAGAAGCAGTGGACAGATATATGTCATTAGCAGAGAGGGAAAGAGAGCAGAGACAAATGACAAACTTATGGCCTTCAGCATCAGAAAACTAACATCAATGAAGACAATGACCATCACCAACTGTTAACACTTAATTTTTGTTTTCAAGTATATAAAAAGAAAAAAATTAAAAAATTAAGTAATTAATTAATTTAAAAAAACATGGCGGGGGCCGGGTCGGGCGGATCCGGCCTTGGCCCAGCCCACCTTTTTCTTTCCTTCCACGCGCAGCCCAGCCCTGACCTTATCCCTCCTCCTTCCATCCTCCACGCGCAACCTGCAAAAGACAGCAAAAAAAAAAAGCAAAAAGTGAGAAGGTAGCAACAAAGAGAGGACAGGACGGAGAGAAAAGAGAGAGTTGGAGGCGAGACCGGGGAGGAGGGAGAGACAGGAGGATCGACCATTCGGACTGCTATCCTCATCAAGATCCTCACCGCCCTTGGTGCCGAGGCCCGCTGGTGCTCCTGCAGCATCTTCTCCACCCAGGACTGCTACCGTTGCCCGACCACCGCCATCACCGCCGTTTCCTCTAGAGCCCAAAGCCATTACTACCACCGCCATTGCTATCGTCCCCCACCACTGCACACTCTCGTCGCTACTGTATCAGGTGAGAATCTCTCTGTCGCCGTCTCTTTTTCCGAGAAGCTAGCAGCCACCAAACGAGTTGTCATCGCCGCTCTCCCCACCTAACCCTAGCCATCATCCGATGCGTCACCGCTATCGAATCACTGCCTCGTGACATTCGTGCCAATCCCCCAGTGTCGTGGATCGCTGAACTCGAGGGTTCTAGAATCCGGGTCTGCGAAGAAGAAGTCGGGTCAGGGTTGGGTCCGGGTAAGGTTTTTCTTAGGAATCGGGTTGTGGTTTAGGAGCCAGGTCAGGCACGGGTCACGAATCCGAGTAGGGTTTTTCTTAGGAATTAGGTCGCGGTTTAGGAGTCGGGTCAGGCGCAGGTCATGAACCGAGTAGGGTTTTGAACAATCTAGGCTGGGTTTAGGCTAGTTTACCAAGCAGGCTTGTGGGCTTCATTTAAAAAATACATATATTAGACCAAACTAGGCTCGCACATTAGGCCCAAACCCCTAGGGTTTCGCGGCCTAGGTTGCGCAACCTTAGTCTCGGTCCAGGCTCGGGCCGTCTTTTCAACGAATCGGTCGGACCCAACCCGAGGATCCGACCGGTCGTTTTTAATACATTATAATTTTATAATATTAAAAAATATTTTTAAAAAATTAAAATATCAAAAATTAAAAAAATGTAGGGTTTGGTTGGGAATTGTCATCTCTTGCCTTTTTAGTGTAATTAGGTCTTTATTTGCTTGTATATTAGTTATATCACATGTTTAATTTGTATATTTAATTATGTTTAATTGCACGTGCTCAATTTTACTGCAATTAGGATATTGGTAGCTATAATTATTATTTTAATGATTGCGCACCCACATGATCACCTCGCATGTTAGTAGATAGGTGTAAAATCAATTCAAACTGCCCGACAAATCTTTTCTTTTAAAATGAACAAGATAAGGTACCGAAATGGTACTAATTGGTTAATTAGTGTAATCAAGTCCCTAACCCTAGATTCTTTGGTTGCATAGGAAGTGATGTAAAGACCCGGGTCTCCACTGTACACATATTGTCCGCTTTGGACACTAAGTCCTCATAGTTTTGTTCTTCTCGGGACAGCCCATACTACCCTAAGAAAACGCGTATTGCGGGGGCAAAGGCACAAACGCACCGCCATCCTCTCCCAAGCCAATATATTGTCCTCTCTAGGTACATACGCCCTCATCAGAGCTGCGCAGCCTTCCTCAAGGTTTTGTTTCCTCCGTCCATAGGCTCAGAACGCATATTGCAGGGGCAGAGGCGCGGACGCACCGCCATCCCTCTCCCAAGCGAATATATTGTCCTCTCTAGGTACATACGCCCTCATCAGAGCTACACAGCCTTCCTCAACGTTTTGTTTACTCCGCCCACAGGCTCAGAACGCATATGTACAATTAGAGGGACCCAAGCCTTATAAGCTAGCCCAAGACTCCCCCTAAGCGATGTGGGACTGGAGACATGCCCTTAGCCTTGCCCGCGTACTACTGAAGTGATCTTAGTCCGTCCCTTCATACTACCCTGGGTCTAAGTCGTCACATTCTCCCCCTTAAGGCATAGCGCCCTCACTATGGCCCCACACGCTGCGAGAGTCGGCTTTGATACCACCTGTAAAGACCCGGGTCTCCACTATACACATATTGTCCACTTTTGACACTAAGTCCTCACAGTTTTGTTCTTCTTGGGGCAGCCCATACTACCCCAAGAAAACCTGTATTGCAGGGCAGAGGAGCGAATGCACCACCATCCCTCTCCCAAGCCAATATATTGTCCTCTTTGGGTACATACACCCTCATCAGAGCTGCGCAGCCTTCCTCAAGGTTTTGTTTCTTCTACCCACCAGCTTAGAATGCGTATGTACAGTTAGAGGGACCCAAGCCTTATAAGCTAGCCCAGGACTCCCCCTAAGCGATGTGAGATGGGAGATATGCCCTTAGCGTCGCCCGCGTACTGCCAAGGCGATCTTAGTCCATCCCTCCATACTGCCCCCAGTGCCGGGTTGTCACAAGTGAGGTATACTCCCATGCCTCACTTAGTTTCTAGCCGACCCCAATAGGCTAGTGGCGACTCTTATTGTAAAATTCTTAAAAATACCCCAATGTCACGAGATATGGGCTTGGGAGAGTCCGCACCTAATCATGGGCCTTAGGTTCATCCTTTAAGCAATATCCATAAACTTGTTCCCTCCCCCCAAGGATAGGTTGCGACAACTTGGCGACTCCACTAAGGACCGGTTTTAGACCTTAGAGAACTTAGGCTGAAATTTATCTTGTTCAAAAAAAATATTTTTGTTTGACAGCGAGGGATATTAGATACGTCCCTAATGCAAGTGTTAAATGTCTTTGCAGTGAGGAGTTATAAGAAGAGGAGTGACTGTTAACCCATTGTCTTGCAAGTGTGGAGTTGGGAATGAATCTTTATATTTTGAAATTATGAAGTGCTGCTTGCTTATAAACTATCATGCATGTATTCCCTACATTGCACTACACCATGACACCTACAACCAGACCTGGGCTACATAGGATTGCCTAGGATGGTATTGAGGTGGATATCGCTCCAACTACAACCATGTAGTATGAGTCGCACATCTCAATTCCAAAATTTCCTTCCTGATGTCAAAGGTCCCCACCTTGGTCTGCAACCATGCGACACGGGTTGGCTCTTTGACAAAGCCAGAGTCATGGGTAACACGACCTAGCCGCGATCTTGTTGGTTCAATCCGGTGATCCTATGGCTCCATTTTAAGCCGCATAGAGTAGAAATCGAACCACATCCCATGTGCATCTCTATGTAATTTATAAAAAAAAAAAAAAACAGAGAGAAAAGTGGCCCCCATTGTAAGTATCATTCTTCTTTTTATTCGCTTTTTTTTATATTGAATTTTCATTTAGAAATTCGCGGAGACCAATCAAATGTCCTCAGTTGTGTAGGTTTATAATTGAAAAATTGGTCATCACTCTTGATAAGTGAACATTGAATGCAAGTTCTAAACACTTTGATCTAGCCTCACTGAACATATGACTTTGTCTAAATTTTCAATCATGGGCTCGAAACCACTTTTTGTTTAGAAATTCTTTCAAATCAAGATTTTATTTTGGGGCACAAAAAAATTAAGATCATATTTTCGATCAAATTCTTTCTTTATCACATTCTAGGATTGAAATTTAGATAATGTTTTGTATATAGATTTCTCAAAAAAAGTCACTTCATAAATCAATCTTTAAAAAAAAATCAATGCCACTTTTGCATATGAAACTTTTAGAATAAGAGTGGACGTTTGATTGATGGCAACAGATCGGTTTTTTTTTTTTTAATGATGTCTTTCTTATGATAAAATTTTGGCGAAATACTAAAACCCCGTAATAAAGATTATGGGGGCATGTACTGTCGTCTCGATTTTGTTGTAAGAAGCGACCTCATTGAGAGATCATTTTCTCATTCACATACTAACATTGTCGTCTTTTTACAAGTTATGTGTGATGCTCCTTGACATTCTCTTGTTTGACCACATAGAGAAGTGAATTCTCGAGCTAGGACAAGAGTTGATTTTTACTTTTATCTATACAAGAGTTTCTTGTATTTTATCATTGTTCTTATTCTTGTTAAGAATCATCTTTTCCATTTTGAGTTTTGATTGCGAATCCAATTGTTGCTTTTGTAAATCATGCGACTCACATTTTTTAATGATGGAATTCAGTTTCATGAAAATCATCCTTTTAAAAACAAATTCAGAAGTGTTTCCAGCGAACCTTTACCTCTACCTTCAAAATGTTTTGAAAATGAATTTCAAGAAAGCTTTGCTTAAGGACCTCTCTTCACGTGGTCGCTTTCTCAGGTAGGATGAGGAGTTTAATTGAGATCAGCATCTGTCCCTTCTAAAAGATAAAAGTGTAGGCTCATGGAACTTGAGGAGAAAGCATGCGTCGAGGCTTCGTTGGAATAGAGGTAGAACAAAGTTGAATTTCGTTCTGGGAAGTTTCTTTATTTGGAGATGCCTTAGGTGCCAAAATAGCCCATCGATTTCGTTCACTTTGCATGATGTGACAAATAGAGGGAGTTGCCAAGCATCAAAAAAGGCGATTTCGAAGGAAGAGTAAATTGTATCAATTCTAATTATCCATTTTTATGCATTTTCTGACATGACTTTCTTTTCATTGTCAATGAGACATCAAGTGTACCAAGTTTTGTAACGTTCCAACAAACGCGATGGAGCATTATTAGGTCATGTTCATCTTAAATAAATAAAGATTCAAATGAAACAAAGGGGTAATATTATCCTTTCCTCCATAAGAGATACCTTGGGATGTTGATTGCCCGACTTTGGAAAAAGATGTATTTCGTTCCTAAACTTGATTCTCTTTAGCATAAAAAATGACATCATTTTCTTTAGTATAGGATAGACTTGAACAGAACAAAGGTTTGTCAAATAAAAAATGAGAGAGCAACATTTGATTTAGAATAAATCTCTCCTTCCCCCACCAATGAAGTTTGTTGGGACAACTTTGTCAAATTCATCAAGAAATGATGTATCATTCCTCAATTGAACCTAATTAAGTATGCAAATAACCAGTTTCATCTCCTCTTCTCACAGGGTGATAAATGGGGGAAAATGTTGCACCTTGATCGTAGAAGCAGCGCCTTCTGTCAAGAAATCATGCTAAGACCCGACTGTCCATTTGGGCGTAAAGGGATGTGTATAGTTCTTAAATGATTCCCAATCGAGCAAGGAAATAACATGTCAAATCTTTTCTTTGCACGCAATAAATGGGCAAAGCATCTAAAGAACAATATCCTTAAATGTGGAAGCAAGAAGCGATCCCTCTCCTTTCAAAGCAAGATCTTGAAAAACACATCTAATGATCCATATTTAAATTTTTCAAGCTCCTTGTCAATTAAACGTCTCTTTGAAAAGAACATTTGAAAAGGCAAGAATTGAACTTTGTAAATTGTTATATACAATAAAGAAATGCTTTTCATGGATAAAATCAGGACCACATTGCCATCTTTCAATCAATCCTAGCCACTTCAGGCAAAGTTTATACCTGAAGAACAAAAACACATGAAGGGTAAATTGTGTCGATTCCATTTGCTCATTTTGATAGCGTCTCTAACATGATCCTTTTTACCTTTGATAGGAAAACATCAAACACTTAAAGGTAAATGCAAGTGAAGGATAATGTCGAGTTACCAAATATCCACGACGGTAAATCCAAGAAATGTTAGCACCCAAAGGATAAAAGCGAGTGAAGAGTAATAATGTGTCGTTTCCAACATTTCAATCCCTAAAGATTTTTGCACTAACATTTTTGTTCACATTCTTTACAGGGTTATCGAGTCACCATGCCGCAGGTAAGTACACTTCTTCTCAAAATTAAATAAATAAATAAAAACGGAGAATTTCCATTACAAAAAAAAAAAAAAAAAAAGGAACCTTTGGCACTTTCCTAAAGACAAGTATAAAAAATAAATAATTGAGAAAAAAAACTTTCTACAAACTTTTTGAACATCATTTTTATCTCAAAATTGTTTTCTCATTTTGTGGGTTATTCATTTTGAATCAAATTTCCCTATGGAGATTGATCTACTCAGATGATCTCAACAAAGTGAAAGGTGAAATGTTAACCATGCCAAACAAGAAGTGCTTAGGATGAAGAAAGGTAAGTCACTTCCAAACATGTCCCTCAAACACTTTTGAGAGTTGAGTGAAAAGCGACCTTCTCTTAAGACGAATGATTCATTCGCATTGAGCGCAAAGATCGAAATAATAAAGGTGTTTCCTTCAGCAATCCCGAGCATTGCACTAATCTCTTGCTACCCCTTTGGGCCAAGTAAAAATGATCCTTCTGAGTACCCTTGCCGAGAACGACTCTACATTGGGGCAGCATAGGAGGTTATGATTGTGTTGTAGAGCGAAAGATTGAGAAAAAATCTATTGCTTTCACTAGCAGCAATCTTCTAGTGATAGCTTCAGAGGAATTCCCATTAGAGCTAGACTTATCCCAAGGTGAAGAAGAGTATTTCATTTTCTACCCAAACACTGATACCCGTTACTTTAACCAATTTGGCCTGATTGTTCATTTCTGAATCCCAAGCGGTGATCATCTCCCTTTCTTTGGGGCAATGCATAAGAATTGACCAAATACAATTGACATTCTGAAAACGTGAAAAGCATCTCAAAAGTCATAAGAGCTCCTAAAGTTCAAAGAACAAAAAGTTCAACAAATTAGGGGGCATGAAAAAGTAGTGTGCCTAGTAGAAGTAAGGCCAATGCCCGTCAAGAAAAAGAACCAAAAGGTTGCATCTTATGTGAAAGAAAAATTATCAAAGTCCAAGTGCCTGCGTAAAAAAAAAAAAATCATCGCAAATGCAAAGGAAATTAGAAGCTCCCATGAAGAAATGATTAGTCAAGGGACTTTTGAGATGTGCTGCGTTTCAAAAGCCAAATGATTTCGAAAGATCAAGTGACCTGGTCACGATGCCATGATAATCACCATCTCTTAAAAACCCTCTTAAAAATTTTAAGCCTTTCAAGCCTCTCCCGATCCAACATTACAACCCTCTTCTGATTGGGATGGATTGAATGAAAATGAAAATGCCACAAAGAAGCTACTGCTTGAAGGAGTAGAAGTAATTCTATCTTGTCTTATCTTCTAAGTTCCCGACTTATAAACTCGATGAAGATAGTGACAAATGTTCCTTTATTGCCCTCAAAGCAATAATCCCTTTGTGTAAGCCCATGACCAAACCTATATTGTGATCCTTTCAAAAGACCTTCTTGATCAATCAAATTGTGCTCATCGCAAATGTTTCTGAAAGCATTTGATATAGGTTATATGAGATACCCTTAGCAATCAGTTACTTCCCACATGAATGAATGGGATCAAGCAGCCATTTTATTTAGAGTAGGTGAGAAACTCTTTCTGACTAAGAAGCTCTAGTTTGGCATGCTTATGAGCCTTTTTCACGAGTCGTAATCGTTCTGATAAGAACTTGACTCCTAGAGAATTTGGTGATTAATGATACATCCCCAAGCAAGATGACAATTCTACGCCGCATGATGCTAATTTACATGTTTCTCAAGGCGATCAGACTTAGCTTAATTAGCTTGCTCAATTAATGCTACAATATTGCCAATACGTCTCTTGATGACGTCCCTAATGACATTTGCTCAAGTTGAGTTTGACAAGTTCCCCGATGAAGCCATGCAATTTTCAAGGGATCGATGGATGCTTCCCTAAAAACCACAAAGGTTCATGGTTAGCCTTAAACCATGTCATCTCCAAAGGTTCATAGTTAACCTAAAATCATGTCATCTACAAAGGTTCATGGGTTTTCCTCAAACCATGTATTTTCAGCCCTGTCGAAACCTGTTGTTACATGGTGAGACTTCATCTTTCTTTCTTCCCATGACACGGCATGCTTCTGTAGCCCAAAGTTTTTCTTTCTTCTTATGACACGGCGTGCTTGTATAACTCGGAGTCCCTCCCCTTCTTCTTATAACACGGCGTACTTCTGTAGGCCGAAGTCCCTCTCTTTCTTCTCATGACACAGCGTGGTTCTGTAGTCAGAGTCACTCTCTTTTTTCTTATGACATGGTGTGCTTTTGTAACCCAGAGTCCCTCTCCTTCTTCTTATGACATGGCGTGCTTCTGTAGCCCAAAGTCCCTCTCCTTTTTCTTATGACATGGCGTGCTTTTGTAGCCTGGAGTCCCTCTCCTTCTTCTTATGACACGGTGTGCTTTTGTAGCCTGGAGTCCTTCTCCTTCTTCTTATGACACGGTGCGCTTCTATAGCCCGGAGTCTCTATTTTTTCCCAGACACAGCATGCTTCTGTAGCCCGGGGTCTTTTCTTCTTTTTATGACACGACGTGCTTCTGTAGCCTAGAGTCTCTCTTTTTTCTTAGGAAATGGCGTGCTTTTGTAGCTCAAAGTCTCTCTTTCTTCTTATGACACGATGTGCTTTTGTAGCCCAAAGTCTCTCTTTCTTCTTATGACACAGCATGCTTCTATAGTCTGGGGTCTTTTCTTCTTCTTATGACAAGGCGTGCTTCTGTAGTTCGGAGTCTCTCTTTCTTCTTATGACACGGCGTACTTTTGTAGCCCTGAGTCTCTCTTTCTTCTTATGACACGGTATGCTTCTGCGACCCGGGGTCTTCCTTCTTCTTATGACACGGTGTGCTTGTCACGTCCCAATCCTCCGAGCACGTGCCCATCCCTCTGCAATCAAATAATAACGACGTCCTAGGACGCATCACCGACCCATTCATTTTAATATGCACATACAGAAGCAAATATATAATCCCCAGACAACAACAAGATGGGATATAAAAGTAGGGCCAACTATTCACAAAACACCTTTTTATAAACACACTGGTTCATACACAGAAGTTTACAAAATATCGGCTCAACCAAAAAGGGAACTGTCCTATGACTAGCTAGTCGAACATGATCGCTGATTCTTCAGGCTTCACCTCCTAAACTCCGGGCTTCAAGTCCTCCACCGCTGTCAACTAGGGACCTGAAAATGTTATCCCACAACGGGATGAGACGACGTCTTAGCAAGTTCAACCCCCTAAGCCTCGACTAGGAAGAAAATATGCCCCAAGGGCTGCCTAAGCACAAGCACAAGTCAGAGGTCTTACCTTTGCCCCAGCCCTTCCTACAAGTCAGTATAATTCAAACACTCACAAATCACAACAGCTAATCAAGCCAAATCGAGTCATCGATCAATCGACTCAGTTAATTACATGTCATCAAGATCAACCTACAGTCATTTCAATTACTCGCTCCAACTATTGATTACGGCCCAACGGGCACGGCCTACTAAAGGTTCAGCGGTAAATTACGACCTAACGGGCACAGCCTATTCCAAGTTAGGCGGTAGATTATGGACTAATGGGCACAACCATATTTTGGCAGTTAATTATGGCTCAATGAGCACAACCATACTTCGGCGGTTGATTATGGCCCAACCTCTATGAGGTGGTTAATTACGGCTCAATGAGTACAACCATACTTCCGCGATTGATTACGGCCCACGGGCACAACCTCTATGAGGTGGTTAATTACGGCCCGATGGGCACAACCTCTATGAGGTGGTTATCTCACCCTAAGTCAAATCCTCACACAATTGTTCACCTACGGCCAAGGTATTTCACAACCAAACTCAATTAGAATCGTGTCTTGGCCTATTTTCTTCATATTAAAAATACCTGATAAAAATAATTGTGCGTGGGTACACGGTCACCCTCGCCAAAAATATAATATCTTTACTTTATAAATTCTCATTATTTATATAATGTTGAAAACATTTTTGGCGTTGTAAATAGACGCCCGGTGATTTTCTAATTAATTACTGAAATTAAATAAATTTTGGGAAAATTCCCAAAATCACAATCACTCACAATCAGCACAAATTAAAACTCAATTAAATAAACAGATCACACCACCGCAATCAACATAAAATTCTGGTCACTGACTATCCCGGTCTAATTTTTCGGAAATTAATTAATTAATTAATTAATTACGGAAAATAATTATTAAATGCAAATAAATAGGACTAAGGCCCATAAAGCCTAATTAAAAGCCGAGACGGGTTCGAAAATTTTTGAACCACTCTAGATAAATACTAGAGCTTGTCTAGGCCCTAATTGCATTAAACTAATCACCTAACATGCAATAACGGTTAATTAAAATGCTAATCTATTCTAACTATCCACCTAATACATACTTAGTCTAAACTAATCAACCAGAGCTTGTCTAGGCCCTAATGTCATTAACTTACTAAGCAATGATTAGTGAGTTAAACTCACTTGATTAATGATCCGCTCAGATCAAAACGACGGGGACATGGCGAGGCTTGACAAACTCCAAAGCAGGACCGCCAAACGGGGTCGGGAAAGCCTTGAAAATGGGCCCGACAGCGGCTGTGAGACCCACTAACTTCGATCATTGATCTTGGCCAAGAAGGAGCTAGACGGCGGCCGGTTGGGTGAGCAAGGACCGGCGGCGGGCAAGCGAAGCTTCGAGCTTCACAACGGCGAACGGGTGGCCAGGTGGCTCCGACGACGATGGAAGAGCTACGACCGGCTCGAGGGGTGTCTTGGGCTCATGGTTGAGGCGGAACGACGGCCTAGGAGGCGCTGGTTTGGCTCGTGAGCCGACGGGCAGCAAACGGCGTTGCGGCAGAGCTCTAGTGGCTGCGGTGGTTTGAACGGAGAAGAAGGGTGAGCTACTTTATTTTTCTGGAAATTTTGAAGCTCCTTAGCCTTCAATGGAGGTGGTCGATGAGCAGAAGAGGGGGAGAGGGGACCGGCTGCTATGGAGGGTCCCTCCATGGTCTCTTCTCATCTCTTTGTCTCCCCATCTTGGCCCACCAAGCCCAGCTGTCCTCCACAACTGTTTTTCTAGTCCACTTGCTCCTTCTAGAAGCCTTGAGGTGGTCCACAAGTTGTGCCCATGGGGGTACTACGAATTTTGAGTGAATTTCCCCAAATTGGACTTCATTCCTTCTTGAATCAACTCATTTCGGCTTCCATAAATCCCACCGACATATCATCGATCAAATTGGTATTTTCATCACCAATAGATCCCACTTGCATCTCAATTTCACCATAAAAAATGGTCATCTGCATTTTCCGATCCAAAACGGCCCTATGACGACTTTTTCTGCCAAAAACTCGGTTTGCAGAAAAATCTTCGGAGACTAAGTCAACGTTCCTAAAAAGATTTGTGAGATGACAGAACTTTTAATTTCTGAAATCGGATTCAAATTCGTAATTAATTTCACTCTGGCGCAAATTTAGCGTTACCTAGGCTACCGGATAGTTTTCAGAAATTTTTAGTGCAAATGATCCATTATCCATTTTCTTCGAGCCACAATGAACCCATTCGACACATTGGCGACTCTCGGTGGTCATGAAAATCTTGAGATTTCGATTATGGACACAGGGTACCAAAAAAACAGAAAAATCAGTCTAGTGCCAATCGATGAGAATTTTGCAATTTAGTGGAATCACCCACATTTAATCACACATCTCATCGAACTAACCTATCTCCAATCCTCGATTGATTTTTAACTGTGCCGTAACGGCCTCGGCAGATGAGCACAGTCGCGTAGCCGATTCCTGGTCGAATTCTCAAGTCTATTACGTTAAAATTCCTTAATGGCTTTCCCAGATAGTCTAATTATCTCAAAAGTGATCAGCTCTGAAAACAGCCCTATAGGCGTGTCGATGGAAGGTCCAATTAATTTAATTGAAAACAGAATTGAAAAATCCATGATGTCACAGTGCCTTTGTAGCCCGAAGTCTCTCTTTCTTCTTATGACACGGCGTGCTTCTGTAGCCCTGAGTCCCTCTTCCTCTTATTGACACGACACACTTTCATAGCTCGACCTGGTGCGAGCCTATGCAGTCAGGGTCTCTCTACCGTCGAAATAATTTAGGTGTCTTCTGTCTTTGAATACAACCTCTTCGAGGCTACATTTAAAGAGGGGCAGCTATTGACACTTAATTTGTGTTTTCAATATATAAAAAGAAAAAATTAATTTAAAAATTAACTAATTAATTAATTTAAAAAACGTGGAATGGGCCGAGTTGGGCTGGATCCGACCTTGGCCCGGCTCACCTTTTTCTTTCCTTCCCCGCATGGCTTGGCCCCAGCCTTATCCCTCCTCCTTCCATCCTCCATGCACAACTTGCAAAAGGCAGCCAAAAAAAAAAAGCAAAATTTGAGGTAGCAACAATAGAGGATAGGAAAGAGAGAAAACAGAGAGTTGGAGGCAAGACCAGGAGGAGGGAGAGACGAGGGGATCGACCATTCATACTACCGTCCTCATCGAGATCCTCACCACCCTCGGCACCGAGACCCGCTAGTGCTCCCGCAACATCTTCTCCACCCAAGACCATTACCGTCGCCCAACAATCGCCATCACCGCCGTTTCCTCGAGAGCCCAGGGCCACTAATACCATCGCCATCTCTATCATCCCCCGCCGCTACACTCTTATCGCTATTGTATCAAGTGAGAATCTCTCTGTTGCCATCTCTTTTCCAAGAAGCTAGCACCCGCCAAACGAGTTGTCGCCGCCACTCTCCCCACCAGAACCCTAGCCGTCGTCCGCCGCATCACCGCCGTCGAATCATTGCCCTGCGACGTTCCAGCCAATCCCCCAGCACCGTGAATCGCCGAACTCGAGGGTTCCAAAATCTGGGTGCGCGAAGAAGAAGCCTAGACGGAGTTGGGTCCGGGTAGGGTTTTTCTTAGGAATCAGGTCGCGATTTAGGAGCCGGGTTGGGCGCAGGTCATGGATATAGGTAGGGTTTTTCTTAGGAATCGAGTCGCGGTTTAGGAGCTGGGTCAGGTGCAGGTCACGAACCGGATAAATTTTTGAACAATCCGGGCCGGGTTGGGCTGGTTTACCACGTAGGCTTGTGGGCTTCATTTAAAAAAAAAAGAAAAAGAAAAAGATTAGACTAGACTAGGCTTGCACATCGCCCGGCCTAGTTAGGTTTTCGTCGGCTTTTTTAGGTTGCGGGCCCAATCCAATCCAAGCTCGGGATGTCTTTTCAACAAACTGGGTCAGACCTAACCCGGGATCCAAACTAGGTCCTTTTTAATACATCATAATTTTATAATATTAAAATAATATTTTTAAAAAATTTAAAAAAATCGAAAATTAAAAAATGTAGGGTTTGGTTGGGAATTGCTATGTCTTGTCTTTTTAGTGTAATTAGGCCTTTATATGCTCATATATTAGTTATATCGTATGTTTAATTTGTATATTTAATTATGTTTAACTACACGTGCTCAATTTTACTGCAATTAGGATATTGGTAGATATAATTATTATTTTAATGATTGCGCACCCGCATGATTACCTCGCATGTTAGTGGATAGGTGTAAAATCAATCCAAATTGCTTGACAAAAATCTTTTATTTTAAAATGAACAAGATAAGGTACCGAAAGGGCACTAAATAGTTAATTAGTGTAATCAAGTCCCTAACCCTAGATTCTCTGGTAGCATAGGAAGTGAGGTATACTCCCATGCCTCACTTGGTTTCTAGCTGACCCCAATAGACTTGTGGCGACTCCTTATTGCAAAATTCTTTAAAATACCCTAATATCACGCAAGATATGGGCTTGGAAGAGTCCGTGCCTAATCATGGGCCTTAGGTCCGTCCTTTAGGCAATACCCCTAAACCTGTTCCCTCCCCCCGAGGGTAGGCCGTGACACCAACCACCTCAGTGGATATGGAATTCACTGTCAATTGAAATTGCATCAGAAAATTTCACTTATTGGAAAAGTGAGAAGACTGGTTTTTACTTTTTTTTTAATTTATTGGATAGATAAGCGTTACACTAAACATCCTTTTGAGGTCGGTCTTCACGGTTACCCTATCCAAGACTTGAATTGCCCTCAAATGTCGGGGAGTATAACTTTTATACCATTCAGCTGCATATGCAGGTTACCAAATGCAGCTCAAAATGTTTTCCACATTCGCATGAAGAATAAACAATTAGGCAACAAGCAGCTTAAACTAGATAACTTTTATACTATTCAGCTGCATATGCAGGTTACCAAATGCAGCTCAAAATGTTTTCCACATTCGCATGAAGAATAAACAATTAGGCAACAAGCAGCTTAAACTAGAAGTCCCGCAGTTTTTCCAAAAGGAAACTCAATCTCAAACCATCATGTTTTAGCAGTAGAATCATGCGGATGCTCTATTTGTTGTGAGAGATTAGTTTAATACCGATGGTGGTCGCTCGGTTATGCCAAATACACATATTGATGCACTCCCATTTGGCTTCTGTATATTTAAATTTTAAATAAAAAGAAAATGCATAGTAAACATCATTATACTTTCTTAAAAGGGTGGATCAAAGAGAATATGAAAGATTTGCCCTTCTTTTCATATCAATCTCTTAATAATACCGACATAACCTTGTCCGACCTGCTGTTGCTGTGAAATGTGATTACAGGGCAATTACACAATCATGATTAGAAGTATCCTCCGCCTGTTTCATTTCTGCACTATAGAAGAACTTAAGCGTGCAGAAGAGACGGCATTATTTAGTAATTTATCCTACTAAAATATGATTTTTCAGAAAAAGTAATAATAGCCCAACAGAAAGATTTCAAGCAAAAAACGTTAAACGATGGCCAACGGTTCAAAGTAAACTGGATGCCAGTTGATGGAGCATATCATTCTGGAACTGCACCTCTTTGTCTATTTCCTAGGCTACCTGCACAAAAGTAATGGTAGCTCCTGAAATAACTCCATACTAGAGAAAAAGTGATTGTTATTGATCTCTCCCAAGGAAATAATCAGAACAGACAGACAAGAAAAAGCGCAGAAAAGTCTCATCTAAGGGAAAGCCAGAGCCAGGTAACATGGGGAACGTGGACAAGAAGTGTTAACAAAGACTCACGAATTTGAAAAACAATTTCTACTTCCCGGTAACCTCTGGTGCTCGATCTAAGCAATATTTTCCGTATTTTATACGGGGAAAGATATATATATATATATATATATATATCTACTATATTTCACAATATTTAATATATTAAAAATGTTTAATACTATAAAAATTCCAAACCGGTACACTTATGGCAAATTTACCTCAAAACACAAATTAGTACACCGGTAACAAATTCACCCAAAACTAATTTTATGACAACCAAAAACTTCAAACTAGTACATTTGTGACAAATTTACTCTCCATTAGTTTTCACTAAATTGGATTAATATCACGAAAAACCACAAAATGATCTTACCAAATTGGTACCCTGTCACTCATTCAACTCAATAATTTGATAGTAAAATTTGATAGAAACTAATGCAAGGCAAATTTGTCATAGGTATACTAGTTTTGGGTTTTTTTGTGTTATTAACCTTTTTAAAAATAAGTAAGACTAAATGCATAATAGCCACAATACTTAACATGCGTAATCATATATAATTTTTAGTATATATTTAATTTTGTGATAAATTTTCAATAGGAACGTTATCCATCATCAAAAAATGTTAATAGAACATGTTTTGCAAATAAATGAATATCATATAATGATAAAAAGTGAATAATATCAAATCAGTGAATATAGTCTTAGATCGTGTAACGCACGAATATCTTGTTAGTATATGATGAATTTGGAATACTTGGAGTTTATGGTATCAATCAATAAGCAATGAGGCTCGAGAGATCAACAATACTGGCCGGGAAAAAAAAGTCCTTCGCCGAAAGAGGGTAAAAGGCCATATTTTTCTCCTTTGATCGAAAGAAATTTTTCCTCTTCCCAAACTCTTATCAGTACTTTTGTAATTTTTTAGGTATAGCTACCTCTTACACACTCGGAAACAAGAATCTCGTTAGGAAAAGAGCAACTATAAAGTACACCATAAGCGCAAAAAAACCTTTCCACAATCAGCCTTATTTATTCTTGATTTGAAGTTTGTAACTACTCATTTTCACTAACCATCGTGAAGGCTTTATTGGTATTGGGTTTAAGGCCCATCCGCCCAAGTTGGGCCCAGAAAGCCCGGCCCATGGGAATAGGGCCCGTGGAAGGAGATAGGTATAAAAGGGAGGAGAGAGAGAGACATAACACCTGTTGGAACAATCAGTACGTACGCTTCCTTTCTCCCGCGCACTCTCTCTCTCAAAAGAAAAAGAAGACACGGTAAGGCTTCGGCAATTTCTTCTTCCCTTCATTGCTTAATCGGATCGAACAGGACCGTTTCTCTTCTTCTTGTCGGCGTTGGTGTTTAATCTGTGGCTAACAAGGTACGCTCAAATCCGTGGTGTGCTTTACGATCGGTGATACGTGTTTTCCCGGGCTTCGTCTTCCGCATTGATTTAGGGGTTCGATTCGGTGTCGAATCCGGTTTTCGGGGATCCGTTATTCCCAACATTGGTATCAGAGCCCTAGTTCACGTTTTTCCCGATCAATTTGATGTTTTTTGCTTGATTTTTCGCAAAAAATTTTCGGCCGTACGGATCGGGGCGAGAAATCCCGACACCCGAGCGTTGTTCGGCCATTTTTCTGAGTTTCAGTAAGTCGGAATCAAATTCTGAAGGCACTGGGTGAAAGGCGACATCGAGACGAGTCCGGCGACATGTCGTGCGTCGCCGGATGACGCCGCACGCGCCCGCACGCGCCCACACGCGCGGCCACAAGCCGCTGCGCGTGGGCGCCACGTGCCCAAATCACCGCTATGGCCAGCGCGTGCGCCACACGCGCCGGTGACGAATCGGCACGTGGCGCGCCGGCGACCGGCGAACGGCACGCGCCGGTCGGCGAACTGACGCATGCCGACGTCACCCAACGGTCGATAACGTCGGGATGACGTCATTGATGACGTCGAGCGCCGCGACGACGGTTGGCCGGCCGGTCACCAGCCGGCGACCCGACCCGACGGCGACCAACCCGACCCGATCGGCCCTAGCGCATGCCGCGCACATGCGGCGACGAGTCGCGTGATGTCGGCACGCTCACGCGCGAGGCACGTGCGGCCGACGTCGACGCTCACCCGACCGGTCCGTCCGGTCCGATTGGTCCTCCGACCCGCGCGCCTGTTGACCCGACCCGTTGACCGTTGACCGACAGTTGACCCGTTGACCGACCGTTGACCGTTAACTTTGACCGTTGACCGTTGACCCGGAAAAAAAAAAAAAAATAAAAAATAAAAAAATTGTTTCTTTTTTTCAATTATGTCTGTGTGGGTTGTAGGTAATCCATTTTTATTCTGCATTTGTTGCATGAATCATGGAAATTTATGTATTTTCCATTTTGTTTATTATGGATTATAAGTGATCCATTTTAGTTCGCATTTGTTGCGGGAACTATGATGTGTGATGCACGGATACCCGCAATCCCAAGAACGGACGAAGGAAGAGCTAGACTGAAAAGGCTGATGAAAGAGTTAGGCTGATTATCGGTGGCTTGATGGTGATTTAGTATCACACATGGTCAAGGTCAATCAGATGATACAAGAAATCATCTGGAACGGTTATCTCATGCCGGACTTTGAGAAGGTGCCGGCTTTGATGAACACTCTTCCACCTGAATGGCAAGCAGTGTTAGATCGGCTATGGGAGGTCAACGTGGTCCCGGATTACAGGGAGCTAGTGGAAGCTTTTGTAAGAGAGTACTATAGGATTGAGTTGGCCAAAACTTCAACCCTTAGATTGAGCACCACATGGCGCAGTGAATGCGCCTTGGTGGCGGAATGAAAACTCTCCAAAAGTTTTTCCATGGTTGGCAAATGTGCCTTCAATTTTCTCAGATATTTTGACTAATAAATTAGAAGGGACATTCCCTAATTATTTCTTAGATTAATTGTGAGATTTTTTTATGGATGTAAATATCTCTTTCCATGTTGATATTTTTCTTTGTATATATTGCTTAGTGTAATGTATAGTTGTATTATGTGAAAGCACTGTTATTTTATTGGATGTTAGATAATATTTGCTTTCTATTACCGCTGATTCTTTGTGGGTAGTTAGTCAGGTAGTTATAGAAGTTTTTGTAACTTCATAGAATTGATTTTGCATATGATAATCATATTAATGATAGTTTTAAGTTAGGATTTTTGGAGGATGATTGGAAACGTAGTGACCTTTTGATTCTGAAGCCTTACTTAAAATTATTCATTAATATGATGGGTCTATGTAAAAGTGGATCCATAAATGATAGGCATTAATAATTCGTGCATGTATGTCTGATGTATTCAGATCGATGTTTTCAGCAACTAAGAACGTTATTGCTGATATGAACGGCAACAATTGTGAAATATTGAATATGAAGATTCAATATGTGCTGGAAAAGCAAGAAGCACTAGAAGCTCTTGACCATATTATGGAAGATCTTGAGGGTGTCGTGCGCCACCTTGAGCTAGTGAAGACAGCCTAACGGCATTTGAGCCGAAAAACAGACATTTGCAATGCTGGTTCTAGCTTAGAAAGGGCTTTGAGCTCTAAGCGCAAGCGTATTGATTCGTTCAATATGTGGGAATGCAAAGGATCAAGTCCTTATTGCAAGAGATCAAAAGTTAACCAACACAAGAGAGAGGAAAACGTCCTCAAGTGAAGAAAATGTCAAGGATGAGATGTTACAATTGTGACAAGAGAGGTCACTATGCTCGCGACTGTCGTGAGCCAAAGTACTTATACACCTCTTATACATTTGAGAACTTTGCTTATGTGTCAAGTTCTGCATTATAGGCTGAATCCAATCCTTTGTGGAATGTAGATTCAGGAGCGACAGACCATGTAGCAAAGGATAGAGGATCCTTCGTAGAATTCCGACGATACCAACTGGAACTAAGTGGTCTATATTGGAAATAACTCCGAGCTGAAGTTAAAGGGATTGGCACCGCCAATTGAACATGCATGGTGGACGCATCTTGATGTTCTACATGCTCTGGAGATTCGTCGCAATTTAGTGTCTGTCTTAAGTGTTGGTTAAGCTTGGTTTTGGTATAAACTTCCATAATAAATGTGTAGATTTGTGTTTAGATACAAACTACTATGGTTGTGGTCACTTACTGAATGGTTTTATTGTACTAAATGTTGACTGTGATGATGTCAATATGTTATTCCCTTATTTCACGTCTTCTACTTTATATGATAATGATGTGAATATGGTGGCATGCTAGACTTGGTCATATGGGCCAACAACATATGAAAAGACTAGCCAAAGAGGACTTGTTAGGCAATATTGAAAAGTCGATTTGCTTATATGTAAGCATTGCCTAGAAGGGAAAACGACAAGGAAACCATTTGGAAAAGGTAAAAGAGCTAACGTTCCTCTGCATTTAATCCATTATGACGTTTGTGGTTCAATGAATGTGAGAGAAAGGCATGTGACTGTTTACTTCATCACTTTTAATAGATGATTATACTCGATTCGAATGTGTCTATTTGATTTCTCATAAATCTGAAGCATAAGTTGTTTCAAAAGGTTTATGAACTTGGTTGAAAATCAATTAGACAAGAAAATAAAAGTATTTAGATCCGATCGAGGTCGATAATATTTATCGATGAGTTCAGAAAATTATGTGGTGAAAAGGAATAGAAATACAATTGTCTATTCCATATACTCCTCAACAAAATGGTGTTGCGAGAGAGAAGAAACGAACCCTACCGGAAATGGTTAGGTCCATGATGGCGTATGCTAACTTACATATCATTTTTTTTTTTTTTTGATGCGTTGTTAATCTCTGCCTAAATACTTAACCGGGTGCCTTCCAAATCAGTTAGTTCCACTCCATATGAGTTATGGATAGGTAGAAACCGGACTTAAGTTTACTTAAGCCATGGGGTTATGCTACCTATACTCATATGTTCTCTCACAAGTTTGGGAAATTGAGTCCCAGATAAAAGTAGAGTATTTTAATGAGATACTTCGAACACTCGAAAGGGTATGTGTTCATAGGTGAGCAGGAAAGTGGGAGAATAACTGAATTTTGAATCACGGGATGTCACATTCTTAGTGGATGAATTTCCTAAGAAGGGCGAAATAAGGGAATATTACTTCCTATTTGAAACCTTGGATCAAGATAATGATATTAATGGAGTTCATCCAAGTGGGAGTAATATGAGAAGTGATGAATTGAATTCAACTCATTCTCAATTACAACCACATGATGAGACAACATCATTATTATCTAATCCAAGTGGGAGCATAATGGGAAATGATGTGCTAAGTGTACAATCTTCCAAACGGCAAACTAGTCGCCAAAGTATTCCCCGTCGACGTTTTGACATTGAAGGGGAAACTTTTATGGTTGCTCCACAAGATGAGGATGAGCCAAGAAATATTAATGAGGCTCTGAATTGCCCTAATAAGGAAATATTGATTTATGCAATGAAAGAGGAAATGGAGTCAATGAAATCAAACAAAGTCTGGGAACTGGTTGATCTTGCAAAAGGACACAAAGCTATTGGGAACAAGTGGGTTCTCAAAATAAAGCGAAAAGTTTATGGCTCGATAGAAAGGCATAAGGCTCGCCTTGTGGCGAAGAGGTATAATCAACAAGAAGGAATTGATTATTAAGATACATTTTCTCATGTAGTAAGATTTACCTAGATTCGCATTATTCTGGCAATAATGGTTAGTATGGATCTTGAGTTACATCATATGGATGTAAAGACTGCTTTCCTCAATGGAGAATTAGAGGAAGAAATATATATGGAACAACCTGTTGGTTTCATAGTGAAAGGTCAAGAAGAAAAGGTATGTCGACTTTGGGGGTCGATATATGGCCTTAAGCATCGTCAAGACAATGGTATTTACGTTTTCATAATGCCATAATGGCATATGACTTTACAATGATAGATAAGGATCATTGTGTATATATCAAAAGATCCTAAGATCAATTTGTGATCATATCATTATATGTTGATGATATACTAATTGCCGGAAGTAATATGGAGTTTGTTAATACTGTCAAAAGTTGGTTGTCTTCCAATTTTGAATTGAAGGATATGGGATTGTAAACCCATAGACACTCCTATTGCAAAAGGTAAAGGATTGAGCCATAAACTGTGTCCAAGGACTCCACAAGAGAAGGAACAAATGAAACATGTTCCTTATGCTAGTTCTGTTGGGAGCTTGATGTATGCTATAATGTGTACAAGACCTGACATATGTTATGTAGTTGGAATGGTGAGTAGATACCAATCCAATCCAGGTCAAGCACGTTGAAAAGCCGTTAAAAGAATACTATGGTATCTAAAGGGAACTGCTGATTATATGCTGAGTTATTAAGGAAAGGATCTCGCGACTCAAAGGCTATTTTGATACCGATTAGGAAGGAAATTTAGATGAAAGAAAATCTATCTCTCGGGTTTGTTTTCTTACCGAATAATGGCACCATATGTTGGAGCAGTAAGAAACAAAAGTGTATAGCCTTGTTCACGATGTAAGTTGAGTTCGTGGCATTATCAGCAGCAGTATAAAAAGGTGTTTGGCTTAAGATATTTTTTGGATCATTTAGGTGTTATTGGAAGTGCTGCAGATTCATTGTTGGTTAACTGTGATAGCCAAGCAGCAAAAGTGTACACCAAAGATCCAAAATATCATGGCAAGACCAAACATATAGATACCAAGTATAATTTCGTCAAAGATATGGTTGCACGAAAAGATGTGAACTTATAGTACATACTACGCATAGAATGGTAGCAGATCCTATGACAAAGCCAATACCTAGAGATGTGTTTTGTGGCTATATGAAATCTCTAGGATTGCGTAGAGGCTGATGTACTAAATATTGTAATTTCCCTAAGTGTTCACAATTTGATGAATTTGTGTTTTTCATCATTAATGCCTATGAATCTTTGTTTGATCTTTATGCATCTTAATGCTTAGTGCATTACATTTAGTTGGGAAAGTATGTCGGACAGATATGAGATTAGCCCACTCACACGGGTAATCGCCTCTATTTCTTGTGTGATAAATAGAGATGAGACTGTTTTTAAGCTTATTATCTAGGTGATAATCGAGAGCTCAAGCTTAAAACACGTATGTCGCCTTAATCAGGTGTTAAGATGAGGACATAATACTTACTATGTCCGAGAGTAAAATACCCCACATATTTTACTTTATCTCGTCTATGATGCCGATGTGAGTTCGATGAATTTTGTGAATGAGTAGAGACGTGAACTCAAGTTAGACATTAGGTATGTCTGAACTATCATCTGTACGGTATTGAAAGATGTAGACATACGCTCCATGGGAAAGGAGTTAATACCGTAATACGTATTTCATACTACGTATGCATGAGACGACCAATAAGAGTGGCAAAAGTTTGATCTCAACTTTTATGTCGTGTGAGACTCTTGAGGAAGAGAGTTCCTCAATTTCTTAGTCCCCTCATGACTCTTACTTATTCTCGAGATTTCTATTTAGTGTTTGCTATCTTAGGATGTTGCCAATGATCATGAGTGATTCGATCTAATGGGGCATTTCTAGAAAAGCAAGCTGGACTGAAATTGAGAGTTTGAAGGAAAGAGGAAGATCGATTTTGGAGAATCACATTGTAGTTTTGTATTCACCGGTTAACCAATTATGACTGTTTTTATGATAATCATAATTGTGAATACAATATATCATTGTTTGAAAGAGATCAAGAGAGATATAAATGTGATCGATCGATCTAAGGTACTGCATACTAAATCTACGCGGAGTGTGACGCCCATTATGAGCTGCTATATATTCCTAACGATGTATAGCAACGAGCTCTCAAAGTATGCTGGTCGCACGGATTATTCACCGGTATGAATGTTGAAAAGAGGTAAAGAGAATACTGTTCGCCCACCATGTGCGAGTGGGAGATGAAGGCTTTATTGGTATTAGGCTTAAGGCCCATCCGCCCAAGTTGGGCCCCAAGCCCGGCCCACGGGAATAGGGCCCGTGGAAGGAGATAGGTATAAAAGGGAGGAGAGAGAGAGACATAACACCTGTTGGAACAATCGTACGTACGCTTCCTTTCTCCCACTCACTCTCTCTCTCAAAAAGAAAAAGAAGAAACAAGAAGGCTTCGGCAATTTGTTCTTCCTTCATTGCTTAATCGGATCGAACAGACCGTTTCTCTTCCTCTTGTCGGCGTTGGTGTTTAATCTGTGGCTAACAAGGTACGCTCGAATCCGTGGTGTGCTTTATGATCGGTGATGCGTGTTTTCCCGGGCTTCGTCTTCCGCATTGATTTAGGGGTTCGATTCGGTGTCGAATCTAGTTTTTGGGGATCCGTTATTCCCAACACATCGAATCGAGGGTAAATAGGGCTGCTTATAGAAAATTCTCTTCACAGTCGTCGACGTGTTGAACTTTTCATTAAAAAAAAAAGAAAAAAAAACGCTCTCTCTCTTTCTCTGAAAGTCTCCTGTCAATGCCGATCCGTCCATGCCACTACACCTTCCTCAGCCACCGCCACCATCGCTAGCCCACCATACCGTCAATGTCTTCATCGCTTCTACTTCACTATTGATCCTCTTATGCCAAACATCGATAACCTCAGATTGACCTCAAGTGAAGTTGAGTCACCGAAGGAGTACCATATTAGGTCAACCTCAGATCGACCTCAATGTTATAAGGTTGAACTTTGTTTTATGGTGTCTAGACCAGGTGGGTTGACCACCCTATTATCCCTGACATCGATGACCTCGGATTTATCTCAATTTGAAGACCGAGCCACCAGAGGAGAATTGGAGCTTGCAGAGAACAGTGACTCCGCGGTTACGATGCGGCAGCAACATGGTGGAGACGGCGAGGGGGAAAGAGATGGAGTGGAGAGGGTGTGGACCCGGTATGCTACCATTTTTTCGATTACATTTTCTTATATGTTTGAAGAACCTGAGTTTAATTAGATATGGCCTACATGTACACAACACCAACCGGAGATTGGTCAAAGAGAATTCTCTCTTCATTAGAGATTGCAGAAATAGGGACGGTAGATTTAAATTCCGTATAAATAAGCAAGTTGAATAGATCGTATTTTGTCCTTCGCAATTTTTATCTACCTCCTTTCTTTCTTTCCCTTCAAAGTTTAAGCACTACCCCACTACCAGACATTTCCTCCAATGACGTTAAGTTGCAAACGACCAACAAGCCTTTGGAAGTTCGCAAAGCAAGTCGTGATGTGAGTACTGGGCTATTGAGCGTATTGAGTGGAGACCAGATTATCCTCCACGCGAAAACCAACAAGAAAACCTCCAGTTTCTTCTTCCCTAATTTCACGCTTCACCTTTCAATTCCCACGTTAAAGTCCAAATGCAAATTCTGCAACTTTGAGAAAACATAAATTTGAAGTTTTCTAACAACCAATGCGACATCCTGATTTTCAACCCTACTTTCAACTAAATAAAATGGGCTTTTCATCGATGCGCCTATGGCCTTTTTATAACTAGCCTATCAGACGAAACCGTTAAGGAATCTAAACGAAATAGACTTGAGAATTCGATCAAAAATCGACTACTCAACCGTGCTAATCTACAAGGGTCAATACGACACCGTTAAAATCGACTAGAGACCAAAGATAGGTCGATTCGATAGAGGCATGTAATTAAATTGTGGGTGATTCCATCTAATTGCAAAATTCGTGTCAAACAGCACTAAACCGATTTTTCTGTCGTTTCTTTACCCTGTACGTATTTGAAATCTCGAGATTTTCACGACAACCGAGAGTCGCCTGTGAGTCGAGGATGCACAATGTCACGCCTCGAACCCCGAGCGCTCAACAACCCCTACCTCACAAGTCAATAGAAAGCGACGTCCCAAGACTCGTCAACGACCATTCATTTTAATCTTTCATTATGCGCAAGCAAAGATGAGCCATCCCGGTCCAACAGACAATCAAACAATCAAACAGGGATAGAGGGATGAATAGAAAGAACAAAAGCGACTACTCGCTTATACAACTTTAATGGATTAACCTACAGAGGATTGTTTCCAAAATTACAAGCCCACCAGAGGGGCTAATCCATCCTCTAAGCTAGACCAAAAAGGAAACTAAGCTAGGCTAATCCAACTACACAAAAGGAACCCTCGGGTTTGGCACGCCTATTACTTGGACCCATTGAACTCAGGCTCCGTCAGGTCAATCACTGGTGGAGCGGGGGCAAGATTCTCCACTGCATCGGCGGGTGCACCATTCTAAGGGCCTGAAAATAGTTATACAATAACTAGTGAAATAAAATCTCAGCGAGTTCTCCCCCTAAGCTTTGGTTAGAACAACAACTCAACTCGGGGTATCTCTTCAAAACCACCCCTCAAGCAAACAACAACCAACAACCCACAAAAGATAAATAGCCGGGTCAACCAACAATCAAATAGTTAGTTCGCATGCAACCTTACCCAATATGCCATACCCTATACGTTATATCTCAGCACAATGCACGCAATGCACATGGCCATTAGATGATGCAATTCATCAATCACACGAGTCGCATCACAAGCAATCTCACCTAACCATTGCCACACTCTGAACATTATCGATTCATGCGTGCATGCCATAAACAATGTGATCATCTCATGCATAATCGGAACCAATGATGCAATGCTTCTCATATGCACTTGCATCCACACGTGGTCCGATTATTACTATCACCCCCCGGACTCCTGCTAGGGTGGCGGGTATTTCAACTATCACCCCCCAGACTCCTGCCGGGGCAGCGGGTATTTCAACTATCGCCCCTTGGACTCCCGCCGAGGCGGCGGGTATTGCACTATCACCACCCCTCCCCCCAAACTCCTGTCGGGGCGGCGGGTATTTCAACTATCACCCCTCAGACTCCTGCCGGGGCGATAGGTATTGCCACAACCGAACCTCTGTCGGTGTCTCCAATAAATGGGACTGTCACCCCCCGAACTCTTGTCGGGGCGGCGAGTGTTTCACTATCACCTTCGGGACTCCTGCCAGGGCGGCGGGTATTACACTATCACCCCCCAAACTCCTGTCGGGGCGGTAGGTTCAATTTAGTGATCACACAAGCACACCATCATAACTCACTTATTATCTTTGCATTAGTCAATGCACACATGCTTGCATATACAACCTCAAACCCTTTTCTCATAAAAGCGGTCCATTTTCGATGTCCCTCGGACAAATCATTTTTCTCTTTTTTTATGAAAATCATACAATTCATGCGGATGTCCATGCAATGACACATCCCATTCACATCTCAAGATCAAAGCACATGAAATTAGACAACTTTTCACTCTCAGGTGAACAGTGTGCGTGAATAGTACCGCATGAACAGTGTACGTGAACAATGCACTATGAACAGTGAAATTTCATAATTCAATATTTAATAAATTAAATTCAGAAATTAAACAAAACATTATTTAAAACAAACAAATAATTAATTAAGGCAAAACATGCTTAATTAAACACAAACCACAATTAATTAGCAAAAAGCAAGATTAGCCTAAACTAATCTTAACCATCTTTCTAACCACCTATCTTTGGGCTAATCAAACTTAATTAAACCTCTTAAACTAGAATTAAAGCTAACTAAATCAACCATAAGCAAGTTTAGGCACTAAATGGTGGTTTAGGAGCTAAACTCACCCGTTAAGCGAGTCGGAGACATAGACGTGGCGGCGACGACGAAGGCGACGCATGGGGACCTCACCGATGGCGATCCAAGGTGGTCCCAGGACTGAAACAACAGCCACAACCTCCGCTTCCCTCTGAAACACTAAAAACTGGGCTGCCGGAGGAGAAATAGAGTTGAACGGGCTGGTCGAAGCTCTGGTGAGTGGATGGCCGGCAACTGGCGGCACCTAAGGGTCAAGGGGGACTTTTTGGTGGTTGGGATGGGCGGAGGAAGGGTCAAAATGAGAGGAAAATGGCTGAAATCACAAAACAATGCAGGCGGGCAGGCGAATCGACGAACGGTGACCGCATTTCTCCGGTTGGCCGGCGAGTCACTCGACGGCTCCATTCAGCAAGCATCCACCACCGTCCGTATGGACTGGATGTCCTAAGCACAATGGTGGGTGGCACGAAGGCTAATTCTCACGGGAAGGTAACAAACAACTCGGGTTTTCACAAGAAGGTCAGCTGGAGCAGAAACAGGAAGAAGAAGAAACAAGGGGAGAGAGAGAGGTTGACGGTTTGGGGCTAAAGAGGGGAAGAGAGAGTGATGTGAGGGCTGGTTGTCAAGCCTCATTAAGGCCCTCACATTCTTGCTTCAAGTCCCCAAGCAAGTGACATCACTTTCTCTCCCTTCCTTTGCCCTTATCCACACAAAAGCTAAGGGCAAAATGGTCATTTTACCTTGCACAATTCCCACTCTGTCCTTGGACTGAAAATGATGGGTGGACCTAAGAAATGGGCTTGGAAATGAATAGGAATGGGCTCGGGAATTGGTTGGGCTTGAAATGGCTAAAGATTGGACAATGGGCTTGGAAGGGTAAATAGGTTGGTTGGGTCCAATGAGCTCACTTGCTTGTCTCGGGCCTTCCATGGTGGCTGTCCCATATTGGGCATGAGACCCACACTAGCCTTGCTCGGCCCCCGTCCTCATAGGCTCGCTTCATCAGTCCGTAAATCCCTTTTCCCAAAAACTCATCTTAACCGGCACTGATGGCTGTCGAAGTAGCATCTTCCAAAAGTCCGTCTCGGACGTTCCCGAAAATTCAAAGTCCATTCTTGGATTCTCATGCCAAGTCAATTTTGCCTTAATGCCATTTTGGTACAACTCAGACTGACATGTGGCTTCGAGGATTCGCGCGTAATCGACTCGTGCCAAACCACGTTCAAGACATCTCGAAACATGGACGCCCTTGACTACATGAAATTGCGGAGAATAGATTCTTATTTCAAAGTACACTATTTCTGAGAATCGACATAGGGTCGTTCGCGGATTCGATAATAGTAAATGAAATCACCAGTTGTCCCATTATGTTCTGTCTGCCAATCGACTTCTAGCCGTCCCTGAAAATCGACATGCCTATCTACAGAATCGTCCTCACGCAAATCTCATGATCAAGTCGTTTTCCCAAGTCAAATTGCACGTGTTATGTGCCCTCATTAGCCTTTCCTCTCAAGGTCAGTATCTCAGGAGTGATCAATTCCGAGTGAGATCAACCAACAATGCATTGACGAAATTCATGTTCATTTATCCCTCAAATGGCTCAACTTTCAGGATGTGACATTCAATGTGGATCGAAAATAATCGACCACGGGTCAAATGCGCTAAGAATTCCTAAAAGCTACATGGTGGGTTAGTCACGCTAAAATCGTATTCGGTTGAAATTAACCACGAAATTGAACCCGATTTCAGAAATTGAAAGTTCTGTCATGTCACAATTTATTTTAGGAACGTCAACTCATCCTCTAAAAAATTTTCGGTGAATCCGAAATTTTGGCGAAAAATCAAAGTTTGGCGAAATTGGACCGGGAAATTCGGAGGCCCATTTTTTAGTGCACTTTTGGCATCCAAGTTGGATTATTTGGTGAGGAAAATGGTGGAATTGAGTGTGGGTTTCCTCCTTGGCATTATGGCTTTGAAGAAGAATGAAGTTGAAATGGAAGGGAAATGCCTCAAAATTCGTAGCCATGGTGGGGTGCAACATTTGGAGCATCCTTTGAAGCTTGTGGAGGAAGATTTGGAGGGAAAAGGGCTGTTGGTCAAGGCTAAGGGCTGGTGGGGTCTTGAACTTGAGTATTTAGGATATTTGTGAAGACTTTGAGGGGTTGTTGCCCCCTTCAACTAGCAGACCTTCTTCTTCTTCTTCCTTGCCTCACCTTTCTCCATTGTTATTGTTTGAGAGCTCAAGACTAGCAAAGAAGACCAGCCACGCCAGTAGCAGCCGCCGATGCCGCCATTCGCTTGTCCAAGCACCACCCGAGCCAACCGAAGCCGCTCGACCACGCCCGTGCACCCGTCCTGCTCGCACGCCGTCGTCCGTGCGTCTCCACCATCCCGAGCCTCTCTGCGCCCACGTCATAGCTCTGTCAACCAAGCCGCTTGTCCACCGTCTCTAGCTCCCTTCGCCGGACCAACCAGCCCAAGCTTAGCCCGTTCCAACCACCATAGCCCTTGCACCAGCCCAAAAACAGAAGCAAATCTCAGCTTTGGGCTGAGAGCCTTGTGGGCTGTTTTCGAGCCTTTTCCTAGCCTCCCTTAGCCTCGCTCTAGGCCTGAGTCTTCCTTGCCTCTGCGTCACCATCGCCATGAACTCATCGGCTCGCAAATCTAGTGAGTTAACTCCCTAATCCTTGATTAAGTTGTTAATTGTAACATCCTGATTTTCCAATTCTGTTTTCAATTGAATAAGTTGTGCATTTCATCTTCGCACATATAGCTTTCTTCTCGAGTTGGCTACTCACGAGATAACTAGTCTATCGGTAAAGCCGTTAAAGAATCTAAACGCAATAGACTTGAAAATTCGACCGAAACGACCGCTGACCGTCTTGATCTGTAAGGGTCATTATGGCGCAGACCAATTAGAGACTGGAGATAGGTCAACTCGACAAAGGCAAGTAATTTAGTGTGGGTGATTCCACCTAATTGCAAAATTCTTGTCGATTGGTACTAGATCGATTCCTTTGTTGTTTTGGTACCCTGTGTCCATATTTGAAACCTCGAGATTTCTACAACAACTGAGAGTCACCAATGTGTCGAAGATACACTCTGTGGCTTAAAAACAATCGACCACAGGTCAATTGCACGAAAAGTTCCTAAAAGCTACCCGGTAGATTAAGACACGCTAAAATCGCGCCAGATTGAAATTAACCGTGAAATTGAACCCAATTACAAAAATTAGAAGTTTTGTCAAGTCACAATTCATTTTAGGAACATCGACTCATCTTCAGAAGATTTTTCTACAAACCGAGTTTTTCGGCGAAAAATCAAAGTATGGTTAATTTGGTTCGGGAAAATTGGTAGACTTGCTTTTGGTCGCACTTTTGGGATCCAAAACGGTTCTATGGTCAAGAAAAAAAGTGGATTTAAGTGTGGTTACATTGGTGGATTTTATGGACTTCAATTTGCACTCAATTGGATTTATTTGGAAGAGGATTGAAGGATTGGATGTACAAATGTCTAAAATTCGTATGCCATGGGGGGAGGGACATTTTGCACCTATTGGCAAGGTTGTGGAGGAAGTTTGAGGAGAGAGAATGGCTGAGGTCATGTGAAGTCATGGTGAGGGCAAGAGTGAGGAGGTTTTGACAAGTGTAGCAAGCATGGAGGCCACCAAGGGGAGCCCCCTCTTCAGCAACTTCTTCTTCCTTGTTTTGTGGCTTTCTCCATGGTTGAGGAGCCATGAGACCTTGAGAAAACCAGAGGAAAACCGCAGCTCATCCCCCTTGGCCGTCGCACGCCCACACAACCACCGTCGGACCATTTTCCTCCCCTGTTTTCCCTAGTTCCAGTTTTTGCTCAAGCCGACCTTTCGCCAAATATCTGAGTAAAATGTCGACTTTCCGGATGAATCAGTGAACGAGCCACCCATCGCCGTGAAGAGGACATCCAGGCCGTTCCAACTAGCCTGACCTCGCCCCCAACAGAGCCGTCGGCCGTCCTGTACAGCCACCGCAAGCCGCGGTCGCCGGTCCGTTGGTCCCCTACCCGCCCGCACTATTTTGCTTTTTTTCTTCATTTTCCTCCCATTCCAACCCTTCCTTTGCCCGTCCTATCCACCTACAAGACCCCCAAGACCACCAAGAGCTGCCGGTTGCCAACCACCCGCTCGCCGGAGCTTTGATCGGCTCGTTTCCACGCTATTTAGCCGCTGGTTTTCCTTTCCGATTCAACCAAGAACAGAAGCAGCAACCAGCAAGGTTTTGGAGACTCCGTGGCCCGCTTTCAAGCCCTTCCCGGCCTTGTTTGGTGTCGTCGCCTTGAGGTTTATCGCTCGCCTTGGCATTGTCTTCGCCGTGGACTCACCAGAACGCTAAACCGATGAGTTTACTCACTAATCCTCGCTTAGAAGGTTAATTATGCTTAAGGGGTGTTTAGATAGTCTAAGTATATTTATGTGGTTAGATTAGCTTAGTTAAATGTTAGTTAGATTATGTGCATGATTAGATTAATGGTTGGATTAATTAGTCTAATTATGTAATTAGATTAATGTTAATCATGCTTAGACTTTAATTAATTATTTTAATTACTTAATTATTTATTTAAATTAAATATTATTTAAATTATATTATTTATTATTTAAATTAAAATAATTTTCGGAATTTATTTAATTATTAATTAATTAATATTTTCCGAAAATTATATTGAAAGAGTTGCTCGATAGAATTTCGAGCCGATCGCAATGATGTGTTTAGTTTTTGTAATTGATTGTTGTTTTGTGAAACTAAGTGATGATTTGTGTAATTGCGTGGTAGTTGTAAATTAGTTGGATTATGCAACTAAATGCTGGATTGTACAATTGATTGAAAAATTGCCGTGTGAGACTGTGAACAAAATCAAGAGAACCACTGGAGTATGGTTATGCCGAGTGGGGCCGTGGGGCCGTGATTCCACTAAGTCTAAAATTGCCGAGTGGGGCTGTGATTCCACTAAGTCTGAAATTGCCGAGTGGGGCTGTGATTCCACTAAGTCTGAAATTGCCGAGTGGAACCGTGATTACCACTAAGTCTAAATTTACCGAGTGGGGCCATGATTACCACTAAGTATAAATTTGTCGAGTGGGGTCGTGATTTCACTAAGTATAAATTATGCCAGTGGGGCCGTGATGACCACTTAACCCAGATTATGCCTATAGGGCCGTGATCAAGAGTCGAGAATGAATAGTTTGAATGACCATGTAATGGTCTCGATGACATGTAATCGACTGGGTCGATTGATCACTGAGTCGATCTGAATTGATTGGATTATGTGGTTTGTCAATAATTATGAATTAAACTGACTTACAGAAAGAAACCGATGCCAAGGTAAGCCCTCTGACTCGTGATTGTACTTAGGCAGCCCTTTGGACGTATTTTCTTCCTAATCGAGTCTTAAGGAGTAGAACTTGCTGAGACGTCGTCTCACCCCGTTGTGGGATAACAATTTCAGGTTCCTAGATGGCGGTCGTGGAGGATTGGAAGCCTAGGGTTTAGAAGGTGGAGGCTGAAGAATCGGCAAACGGGTCTGACTAGTGGGTGTTAGGGTAGTTCCTTTTTTGTTAAGCCGACATTTTTATAAACAACCTGATCTTGTATATGAACCCAGTTGTTTATAAGAGGGTTTGTTTTGGTTTGAAAAATTTGAGGCTCTACTTTTCTATCCCATTTGATTGTTGTCTGTGGATTATTATCTATTTCTGCATGCACTTTAAAAAGAATGGGTCGGCGACGCGTCCTAGGATGTTGCTATTAATCAACCAAGGAGGGATGGGCGCGCACTCGGAGGATCAGGGCGTGATATTAATTGCACTTAGGAGGTTAGTTTAGTGTTAATTATCTTAGTTAGATTAGTACTAAGTGAAATTAGCCTTAAGATGGATTAATGCTAATCTAGAATGTTTAGATTAGCCTTAATATGTATTAGTGTTGATCTAATTGGTAAGATTAGAACTAATAAGGTTGGATTAGTCCAATTCAGTGGACTTTCTTCAGTTCTAATTTCTAGACCCTAGCCGTTTGCAATTTTTATGGATCGAAATGTGTTAAGATTTTGAAGTCGATTTCTTCTTGAGAAATGTTTTAGACATCTTACTCAAGATTTTTAGGGATTTAAAAGAATGAGATATCGGCTTCGTCATTTGAAAACAGAACCTCTGTTTTTGCTAGAACTAGTGATCTTTTGGGATTCCGGGAATTTTTATTAACTCTTAGGGTTCGAATTTTGAAATGGTTTCTTCACAAAAGTTGTTTTTCACATCTTTTCGTTCAACATAATCAAATTTCAGATCAAATGAACAAGTTTTGAACCTCGAACCAAACTGATTTCAAAAAATAGACTTTCTAGAAACAGACTCAGTTTTTTGTACTGGATTGAGCGATTTACTAGGCTTAATCTAGAAGGATCTAGGTTAAGGTGTCTCATGAAAAATGTTCATTTATGTGTCATTTACAATATATTCAAATTTGGGAATTTTTCAAACTTGTTTGATTAGATTTCTGGATTTAAACTCAGAGACGCGCAAGTGGACCGTTTCTGCCAATTAGGACCGATAGTAGTTTTGGTGATTGTTCTTGATTTTATGCTTGCTAAACCATGCCTATTTGGTGATGTGGTTGCTTTGTGATATGCTTAGAAGTTATGCGTGATGATGCGCAAATGGTTGTGCCATGGTCGTGGTTTATTGTTATTGCTTTATGTGGCGACTATTGAAAAATAATGAGATGTGTTGAGAAAACCGAATGGTTGTGAGCAGGTAAAGGACTAAGTGTGCACGATAATGAAACTCCGTATGCACCACCTCTAAACCGTGTATCATTGCTTATCGTAGTAAAGAACTAAGTACTACACAACAGCATGACTTCGTGGGAGCCACCTCTAGTACTTTGTATTATTGCTTATTGTGGTCAAAAACTAAGTGCTACATGACAGTGTAACTTCGTGGGAGCCACCTCTAGTACCTTGTACTATGGCTGATTGTTGTCAAGGACTAAGTGCCACACGATATCGGAACTTCGTGGGAGGGGCACCTCTAGAACCTTGAGTCTGATATTGAGTATTGAGTTGGAATGTGGAGTCAGAATATTGAGTTGGGATGTTGAGTTTGAATATTGAGTTGGAAGGTAGAGTTGGATATTGAGAGTGAATATTGGGTGTAGATTGAACCACCGATATGAGTTATCTGCATCTGATTATGGAACGAAATTGGGTGGCACATAATGGGACTTGTCATAATAATTTGGCCCTATAATTGGGACTTCTGTGAATATTCAATGAGTGTTTTGAAGTGTTCCAATTGCTAATTACACATGCTGCGTTTATGAGTGCATATTAGATGTACTAATGTGCAAGGACTCGCCCAAGCGAGATAAGTTCTGGATGGCACATGTTTAGGACGCCTTTGAGTGAATTCTCGCCTTAGTCGGAGCTTAGGGTTTAACTCGCTAAGATTTTTCTCTCACCCCGTCGTGAATTACCATTTTTCAGGGCCGTAGCATGGAGGATCCAGAGCCAGAGTCGGAGGGATCCGAAGTAGAGGTTTTCCGATAGTTCTTTTAGGGCAAACCATAGGGTACAGGCTTGTAGTACTAACTTGATTTGTATATACAGCGTGATTTGAGAAATTGGTTGTCCTGCTTTTCTATCACATGAATTTGATTATTGTCTGGGTTTATGAGTTCGTTTTCACATGTGCATAAAATGAAAAGGTCGGCAATGCATCATGGGACATCGCAATTTAGTCGACCACTAAGGGATGTGTGCACGCTTGAGGTTCAGGGCATGACAACCACTAGCAAGGCACGTGGGGCTTGGCCCGATACAAGTGGGAGTATTTCTAGGGCCTATTTGTTTATTTTTGTTTCTATTCCCTAGAACAAAATTTTTTGTTTTTTTGTTCCGAGGAACAAAAAAAATAATAAACGCGTTTGGTAAAACTTTTGTTCCCATAATAAAAAATAATTTTTTTATTCCCAGGAATAGATTTGAAACAAAAACAAAAAGTAGAAAAAGTTATTTCTTGTTCCCGAAACAATTCCAAGAAATAATTTTTCTCTTCTTTTTTTTCTTCCATTTCTTTTTTTCTTCTTCTTCTTCCTCTTCCTTTTGCCGATCACCGGCCTTAGCCATGGCCGGTGCCAACGACCGGCCGACGAGGGCCGACAACCTTGCCGGAGCGTCGCCGGCCCCCGAAGACAACGAGCCACAGCGAGGCTCGGCCTCACCTAGGCTGGGCAAGGCCGAGCCTCGCTGGTCAACATGAGGCCGGGCCTCGCCAGGCCAGGGCAAGGCCGACCTCGCCCAAGCGGTGCAAGGCTCACCTAGCCACCAAGGCCACCAATGAGGCTCGGCCTCGCCCAAATCTGGCGAGGTCGAGCCTCGCGATGGCCCAACGAGGCTCCGGCAAGCTCGCCAAAGCTTGCCGAGCTGGTCACTGATCACCGTCGTGGCCGACAACCAGCCACAAAGAGAAAGAAGGAAAATAAAAATAAAAAATAAAAAATAAAGAATAAAGAAGAAAAAAAGGAAATGTAATAAAAATATTTAAAAATTAAAAGAAACAATAAAATTATATAAGTTTACCAAATGCATTTCTATTCCTGGAGTATAAATTTTTTGCAGTTACCAAGCGCATTCTTATACTCAAAAATTGTTCTCCGGAACAAAAACATTACCAAACGCACCCCTCGTAACCAGAACAGGTGGTGAGCTTTTATAGGTGTGAGAATTATCTCCCGAATCAAACCGACATGGGCATTGGGATGTTTCGAGTTTTTGTAGAGGAATGGAAAACCTTCGTAACGAGGAGGAGGGAACATCGCCAAGATTATAGACTTGGTTGTGGACTTGATGATCCTCATTTTCTTCTTTAACTACGTCTCGGTTGTACTCATGCTCATGCAAGAAGCAAAGAAAAACCTACCCCAAATAACCTAAACGACCTGCCATGGCCTCATCTCAGAAACAACCCTCCATGTTGTTCCTCGCTCGTGTCCTCCTCATGCTCGCGCAAGAAATGCCTCGTCTTGCTTCATCTCGAAGCTCTTCTCTGGTGGCCCTTGCCGGTGCTGGTAAACAAACGGTAAATGAGGAACTGGAGGCACTCCTAACTTGGAAGTCTGCGCTAGACAGCCAGAGCCACTGCGCTTTGTCTTCATGGAACGGAAGCAACCCTTGTTTGTGGCATGGAATCGATTGTGATCCTCTCGGCAGCATAGTGAGCTTGAACCTTTCAAATTCTGCCATACGTGGTACGCTTCATCATCTCAATTTCTGCTGGTTACCTAACTTGGTCGCTCTAGAGCTTGCCAACAACTCGCTCTTCAGAAACATCCCTCCAAGCACGGCTAATCTTGCCAAGCTTGCTCATCTGGACTTGTCTCAAAATAACCTCTCAGGAACATTCCAACTCAACTTGGGTCATTGCGATCTTTACAAGTTCTTGAGTTTTCACGTAATAAGCTTTCTGGTCCTATCCCTCAAGAAACTGGAAACCTTACGTCTCTCTTGACACTCATTCTGTCTGATAATAACTTCAGTGGCTCTAGAGCTGATTTAATAGGAAAGTTGGGAAATTTGGCTGCCTTACTCCTCGACGAGAACAATACCTCTGGCTCTATTCCTTCCAGCATACGAAACTTAAGCAAGCTCATTCAGTTAAGTCTACGTGTGAATAATCTGGCGGGCTTTCTTCGCACTGGGATAAATAATCTCACATTCCTCGCACTCCTACGGTTATCTAATAACGACTTTGTTGGCCAATTGCCACAACAAATATGCAGTGGCCAAACTCTTGTAAATTTTAGTGCTTTTAACAATCACTTCACTGGGACTATCCTAAGAACCCTGAAAAATTGTTCAAGTTTGTATAGACTTAGGTTCCAAAACAACTTGCTCAAGGAAAACCTAACTGATGCGCTAGGTGTGTACCCTAACTTGGATTACTTTGAGTTGAGCAACAATGAATTTTACGGTGTGCTCCCACCAACATTGGTTGAATGTAGAAATTTATAGAGCTTGATAATCTCCAACAATAAAATCTCTGAAAACATACCGCCTCAACTTGGAAATATGAATCAATTGCACAAACTTGTCCTCTCTTCGAATGTTATTGTTGGGGAAATTCCTAAAGACCTAGGAAAATTGAAGTTGCTACTAGAGCTTTCATTAGACTGCAACCGTTTTGAAGGCCACATCCCTCAAGAACTTGGAGCGTTGCCCAATCTGCAGAAACTCGAAATTGCAAGAAACAACTTGAGTGGATCAATTCATACAGAAATTGAGGAGTGCTGCAACCTTCAGTTCTTGAGTTTAAGCAGGAATAATCTTGGAAACAGTATTCCTATGGAGTTCTGCGATCTATGGTCTCTTCAAATTCTTGATCTAAGTCAAAATTTGCTTACGAGAGTAATACCCAGACAACTTCAACAACTGTATAGATTGGAAATACTCAATCTCTCATACAATTAGCTTTCAGGTTTAATTGAGTCAACCTTTGGTGATATGGTAAGCTTGACATCCCATGACATATCATACAATGAGTTAGAGGGTCCTTTACCAAACATTCTTGCCTTTCATAATGCTACAATTGAAGTTGTGAGAGGGAACAAAGGCTTGTGTGGAGTTATTGCTAGTTTGAACCCTTGTACAACAACAACGTCCAAAGGCAAGAACAAAAACAAAAAGTTGCTGCTAATTTTCATTCCTACTTTAGGTTGCCTACTTTTGTTGCTTCTTGCTGTAATATTTCAAGTATAGTATGCTGAAGATTAAGGAAAACAAAGACTAGTTGAAACAATGGAAGCAATGAAAACTTGTGGCCAATATTAAGCTTTGATAGAAATGCAGTCTATAAGAGCATTATTGAAGCCACGGAGGAGTTTGATGCCAAATATTGCATCGGTGTGGGAGGACATGGAAGTGTTTACAGGGCCTAGTTGCAAACAGGTGAGACTGTTGTAGTAAAGAAATTTAAGGAAGTAATGAAAGTCAAAATCGCTAGTCAAAAAGCATTTGAAAGGGAGATTCATGCTTTAACTGAAGCTCGAAATCATAATATTATCAAGTTCTACAGTTTTTGCCGGAGTTCTCAATATTCATTTTTGGTGTACAAGTTCTTGGAATGTGGTAGCTTGAAAAATGTATTGAGCAATGAAGAGAGGATAACAACATTTGACTAGAATGAGAGAGTGAATGTTGTTAAAGGTGTGGCTTATGCTTTGTCCTACATGCACCATGAATGCTCTCCTATAATTCATCGAGACGTGTCGAGCAAGAACATTTTACTGGATGAAGAGTACGAAGCTCACATCTCTAATTTTGGCACGGCTAAGGTTCTAGAACCTTATTCATTCAATTAGACTTCCTTTGCAGGCACTTTTGGATATGCAGCTCCAAGTAAGTTGATTTCTTCAATAAAAACAGTCAATTAAATTGCCTTACTAAGATTTTGGCCCAAAAAAGATCGAATTAATAAGAAATAGAAAAAAAAATGTTGTTTTCCCTTTGCGGAGCTCGCATACACAATGGAGGTGAAGGAAAAATGTGATGTTTATAACTTTAGAGTGGTGATATCGGAAATAATCATGGGTAGACATCCAGGCGGTCTCATATCGTCTCTCACATCCTCAGCTTCTTCATCATCAAGCAATTTAACAGCTTCATGTTGGCTCCTGAAACAAGCTCTAGATCAAAGAATTCTATACCCACATGGTGACACACTAGGTCAAGTGGCTTTCATTGTAAGGATGGCATTTACATGCCTGAGCGCAAAACCGGAGCATCGTCCAAGCATGCAACGAGTGTCTTAAGAGATATCGGCACAAAGGTCGATCATGATAGGCCCGTGGGACAACATAAAATTGGAAGGGCTAGTCTGGAAGAGCTAGTCGATCTCCGATGCTTCCCTTATTGACATTTTGGTCTTTCCATAGCAGATTGTGTAAGTAGTTCTCTCTTTTATTTCTCTTACAAGGATGATATGCACTGTATCACTTTTTTTCCCAGTGATTAATTAACTACCTGAAAACAACTGCATTTTTGCATTTTTGTAATTTTAACCCAGATAAAATGGATCGTTGTGGCTTCATCCGACCCTTAAGATTGGCTTAAGAGATGACAAGGTCATGATATGCCATGTCAAACTATTATAGTATTCCGAATCAATTTGGCACGTGATTGACTGAAGTTCAATACCTATGATGTTTCTTCAATGGATTCGTGCATCTGGAAGCTTTCAGTAGTAATTTATGCTCATGCCAGATTCAAAGCAATCATTCCAAAGATGTTTCGATCATTAGACTTGTGTTCACGCGACCCTTTGCACAATTTCGAAGAGCCGATATCTCCAAATCAGTGCTTCCCATGAGGTAGTTGATGTGATGGAGCATAAAAACGCATGACCTAACATAGCCATAAGAGTGTTAAAAATGACATCTGGCCTGTACGCTAGACAAAGCTCAAATCAGCAAGCAGAAGTACCATGGTTTCAGCAAGCTAAAAAAAGGGATGTCCAGTACAATTCCATCTAGAGTGATCTCTAGAGAATACGTCTAACAAAGTATTGACCGCCAACTCCTCGTTGTCCAGAGATTTTGTATTAGATGTAAACCAAGAAGATACAAATCAATGCAAATACGATGACGTGGATGACATTGTTGGAGCCACACTGGACGATGCTCTTGCTCAGTCTCCGGGCATTGTTCTTCCCCCTGCTCAATCTTTGATCGGAGTCGATTACTGACATCAAATAACTTGAGCAAGGAAACGAAGGGCCTTTTTTAATATCTCTAAACCAGTAACTATCAATCATCTATGACCTGCATTCTAACATGATAATTTATAAGAACGGCTACAGGCTACACAGCTGACAATGAAGCTTCATTGATAACGCCAATCAGTGAGAACAGATGACAATGGCAAATTAGCTAGGCGATTGCTGGTACCTCAAGCGGAAGCTCGAATCAAGATTCATGACGCTATTCTCCAAAATCCTTTTCTTACTTCTTTAGTTGTTCATTATTTAACAGGTTGCGCTGTGAAGCCCAAGGTGAGGGTTTCTCAGGCAATAGCATGTATTATATGGCTCATATAGTTTACTCCCTTCCATTGTCCAGTTAACCAGTTTCTCGATGCAGAAGCATTGAACGGATATATGACATCAGCAGCTGAAGGGAAAGAGAGCAGATCTTAATGACAAAATTATAACCTTCAACGTCAGAAAACTATTGACAATGAAGACAATGAGCTTCAGCAGCCACCTCACTAAACATGGAATTCACCGTCAACTGAAATTGCATCAGGAAATTTCACTTGTTGAAAAGTGAGAAGATGAACTGGCTTTCAATTTATTTAATTTATTGGATAGGTTAGAGTTAGCCTAACCATCCTTTTGAGGTCGGTCTTCAAGGTTATCTTATCCAAGACTTGCGATGGCCTCAAATGCTGGGGAGGACGACTTTTATACTAATCAGCTGCATATGCAGGTTACCAAATGCAACTCAAAATGGTTTACACCTCGCAAGAAGAAAAAACAAATAGGCAACAAGCAGCCTAAAATTATAAGTCCCACAGTTTTTCCATAGGAAACTCAATCCCACAACACCGTGTTTTGGTAGTAGAATGACGTGGACACTCCACTGGTTGCGAAAGATTAGTCCAACACTGGCGATAGTCGCTCACTTCCGCCAAATAGACATATTGATGCATTCCTAGTTAGCTTCTGTATAGTTGAATTCTTTTATGGAAAAAAATGCACGGTAAACACAACTGTACTTTCTTAATAGGGTGTATCAAAGAGATTCTGAGATGGGGAGTAGATCATCTGTCCAAACACAAGGTGTCCGACTGATATGCCCATCTTTCATATCAATGTCTTACCTTTCCCAATTCTTATTTTTTTAATGCCTACATAACCATTTCTAGGCTGCCTATTACACAGTATAGTTGCTCTGTACTCCAACGCGGTTACACGATTATAATTAACAGTATCCTCCACCTGTTTCCTTTCCTGACTATATAAGAACTTAAGTACACAGAAAAGACAACATTATTCTGCAATTTATCCTGCTAATTAAGATTTCTCAAAAAAATAATAATAGCCCAACAGAAAGTTTTCAAGGAAGGAACGGTAAGTGCAAAAGAATATGAGCTTTATCAAGGATAAGTAATTTCTGTACACTAATATACCCTAAAAAAATAAGGGAGTTCGGGAGCAAAAGAATGGCTTTGATGAACTTGTAGCAACTGTGATCACCTCCCAAAAAAAAAAAAAAAAAAAAAAAAAAATGATCTCCTCTATTAAAGTAACTCAACCTAAGAGCATAATCTGGGGGAATCCTCCCACAGAACTAGTTTCACTCTGAGCTATCATCTGAGCCAATCTGACTGCAAATTCCATATATGAGCAGGAGCATGAGGATCCACAGGACCGGAGGCATCTTGAGCATTGTGCCCGACTGTATTTTCAACCAGTATATAGCTGCTGATAAAGACTGTTATCCATTTCAGGATCTCTATCATAATCAGGAGTAGCAACAATTAACTATTTAAAAGGTTGTATTAAATGAACATTCCCTTTTTCTGATAGAAAATTATAAACACGAAGAATGGAAAGCACGCATGTGCAATCCAAATGCACCAAAGTCCAAACCACTTGAGGTGTCAATGTAAGAATAGCACCTTCTAGAAACACAAATGCCAACTAACAGACTGCGAAAAACCAAAACAGTTATGCCTATGTCAGGAAAGTCATTAGACAGTCTATACCATGTACAGATATCATCTCAACCATTAATTATGTAGGTCTCACTATCAGAACCACCAGATCAACGGTTTAGATGGTTTTGGTCTACGTGGTCTAGATATATGATTACGTCAGACACTCAGGCTTTGTTTGGGAGAGAATACAGGGGAAGAAAATGAAAGGGGGGTATATGAAATCTTGGAAGAATTTGAATCTTCCATGAGAAGGTTTTGGAGGAAAAATTTATGATGCTCACCACCCACCCTATACTTTCCTCCCCTCTTTCTACCACAGAAAGCATCAGGTAGACCTGCCAGAATTTTAAGATATTTTTCGATATCGTCCAAGTGTAAGAAACATTTTTTGATTGGTCTAGGTGGAAAACATGTTAAAGTAACCATCAGATGCAATCTAGATGGTTCCTACTACACCCTCCCATCAATTTCAGAAACAGCATGATATTCTTGGTGGTTGCTTCACCCTATTAATCCAGAGGTGTCCCAAATGCAAGAGAATGAGAGCCAAGTGCTATCACCCCCGACTGCAATGATCAGATGGTGCTGCACCTGGCAGTGGCACAAAAAAAAATCATATTTCTATGTCCATTTAGGAAAACAACATAACCACCACTCCTCAGAGAAAGATCTGCTGAGAAGCAAAGTAAAACCCAAACAAAAGGAAAGAATCAAACATGAAACTAAAAGAATAATGATCAATTCAGATCATGACAACATATAATTTGGTTTCAAAGGTGATTGATCCACCCATTAATGACAAGAACCCATAAATGTCATTAAGCATAAACTGTTGATATAACCATCACAAGAATCAGATAATAAAAATAAACATAAAGGACAAAAGCATATATGCAAACTAGATGCCATCATAAAAAAGAAGAAGAGGACATATCAATTTCCTTCTTTATCAAATTCTTCTAAAACTGCATGTTGTATTTCATTCATCTCACTGAAAAGTAACCAGTTATAGAAAGTAAATACATTGCATCAAATTTTGACAGCCAAACAACCAATGCCTAATGTCTTGATAACAATCAAAAAACAATACTGGAAGTAAGTATTCCTGATCAAATCTCTCATTATCTTGGCTAATAAAATTCTCTGTCCAAGCTAACAAATGGCTAACAGAGATGGAGTGGCCTAACTGTTCCTTTTCTGGAAACAATCAAATATTGCATAACGAGAAAGGAACTCCTACTATAAATGTGATACTTGTTGACATTTACGAAGATGGACCCCGACTTTAAAGGGAAGATTGTCGTAGTCCAATGACAAAGGATTTAGATTCATTCATTTTTAAGAATTGAAGTTAATGTAATACCATTACATGTGCAATGTGCCTCCATGAGAAGTAGAAACTCCATCTACAAATCATCCATAAATGCAACTCAAATGTATACTAGCCACAAATGCATATTGACCAGACCAATTATGCATAAGCAAGGACCAGGAAGAGGAGGAGGAGGAGGAGGAAACTCAATCAAACTCTGATGATTTTGAAAACAGACAAAAAACTAATAAATAACATAACTGGGGAATTTAATCTAAATTCGCACATATAGATCTCCAGGATCGACATGAATTTGGAATCCTGCAGCAATGCTGTGTCTAAGAATAATTTCAGCCTGACATATTAATTTCAGTGTATGCCATAATAATTAAAGCTAATATCAATTAATTTACAACTATCAAGATAGATTAGAGGAATTACTAACCTAAACACAAACAGGATTTCAGATATGGCAAGAGCTAAAGCTAGGTGGGGGAACTTTCTTATAAGTGGAACAAGAGGCAAAACATAATATGCTCAATAGTTTTGTTCTCACTTGTACGGCTAATTTCTGAGACCACATATATATCTTCACCACATCTGGTAAAGGTACGATCTTCAGCCGCCTGCGTGAGCACAGTTACTAGTTACATGCACATTTGGTTGGCAATCTAACAGTGATGCAGGTGACCGCTTATGTAATGCAAGACTTCGAAATGTTCCACTATCACAACCAAAATTCTTTGATGGTAGTAACAGTTTCTGGGACAAATTCCAGATAAATCATATGACAGACTTCAAATGGAGAAACGATACTATAAAGCTACACAGGAAAGCTCCAACAACAGCAGAATAAAGCTTCTACCATTGAGCGGGATCAAAGTTGTCCTTAATATCATTATTACCATACAACCAGAAAAGAAGAGGGCATCATGCCTTTAATTTGATGAATAAGTTGCCAGATTGACTCCCATGAGCTCCAGCATTACCAGCTTCTAGCATGCGAATTGTATGTCCCAAATCCACACCTACTCCATTCAGGAATGGAAGATATCAGGTTATCCACTGAAGATACATCAGATACAGTTTTGTTCTTTAATAAAGGCAATCCAATATCAGGTTATCCACTGAAGATACATCAGATACAGTTTTGTTCTTTAATAAAGGCAATCCATGCTCATGACATGAGGATCTATGTCATATGTCCCAACTGCATTGATTTACCCTGTCAGCCCTCTGAAGTCACCTGAGACAATATGTGTTGTAGACATGTTTGTTTTACGAACATTGGTCATAAATGAAGATGTCCTCAAAACAAGCCGTATCCCAAGAGAAAAGATAAAGGCTATGTTACCAAATTAGGAAAACACATTATGACATATGAAGATGGTCATGTTGCACCATTTCACTCATGCACAATAAATAAATTAACAAGTCAGCTCTCTAGACTTGCAAAATGCAGAAATGGCAACTTTTCTGAAAAACTTAAGATATCAGAAAAGCTTTTCTATGGTGGCACTTTTTAACATTCAAATATTCTTACACTTCCTCACATGGTAGGTTAAGAGTCAGCCAAGGAGGCTAATAAGAGGCCTGGAAAATAACAGACATTCTGCTCACCATGTCGTAATAAGGGATCCTAGTCAACTTATATAAAAGCGTAAACTGTTATATTAACACATTGTTTGATATTAAATGTTCTGACACCCTAACTTTCAGAACACCAGCATGAGTGTACAGTGAGAGAGACAGAGACAGAGAGAGAATTTGTACAGTATTTGGGTTAATTATGCGTAAGATGAAGATATCCAAATGAATAATAAATATTGAAAAGTATAAGCTAGTCATGCTCTCATTTTGGGAAAAAGCATCGTGATGCTTGAGATAAAGCAAACTCCTGTGATAATAAACTTTGCATGTTCACTAGCACTAAATGATACAGACAAGTATCATGATGCTACTGAAGCCACATGATGGTGACAAAAAAGATCCTTAATGCTTAAGCTGTCTTTTGCCCTGACCAGACAACTTGTGCGGGACATGATTCATATTTCAGACACACATCACATTGCATTTTACTGGTGTTATTTCTCCTGCAGCCACCACATGGAGCAGTAAAAGCCTTGCAGTGTCAACAAGAAATTATTTCCTTACAGAGGGAAAATGCTTTGAGACCATCCCAGAATCAACCATGAGTAGTGTATAACATTGTAGGAAGAAAATGGGAGTAGCAGAACTTGAGTAGTCATCCCCCTGAATGTTGCAATCGTCGGAGAAAGGTAGATCGAAAAATATAGGTTTAACAACACACCTGAACCCATGTGCTTCTAATTTACACTCAAACCAGAATATTAAAGCAGTGAATCCTACAGAAGCATGTTTTGACAGTAATAACAATATTCACAGACGTCACGTGCATATAACATAAAGAACTGAGGCCATAAAGCCATAAAATGAGCATGCACAACCTGTTCATTCTCCCAGATCTCAAGTCTCAACCGAGTTAGCCTTATTCATCATTTTACATCTTCACAGAAAGGATGCATCGAACACAAAAACTGCAAAACTCTGTCAGAGATCAATAACTCCGACCTACGTGAAGGAATTGTAACTTTAATTTCCTTAGTGCCTTCAAGAACTCCTGATGCTCCACAAGAAATGCATTGCTCCTACCCAAAGTTACTAAGTATTAGAAGCTTCACCAAGAAAACTGAAATTAAAGCTGGTACATGAGAAATGATGTTAAACATTGACAACTGTCTTCGAGCCTTTACAGGTAGTGCATGTCATTGTAGTAAATGGGGAAATTTTTACCTAATAGCAAGGAAGACCAAAGTGCATGTCATATATACTATGTGATGGTCCGTCAAACTTCTGATGAATCACAGAATTATCCTGGTGAGCAAACGGTTCAGAAGATCTCAACAATTAATCAGCATAATTGCAGAGCTCATGAAAGCTCTTACCCTCCCAATGCCTCTGCAAGTTGGACATACTCTCACCTCGACAGCAGGTGAATAACCCCACCCATCTGCAATTATCATGTAGACATATCGTCATGATTTTGCCACAGGAAATGTACTAAAAGAAAAACCCTGCAAAGTAACTCATAAAAAATCAAAGGATATCATAAGCAAAATCAAAGATCAGTAACTGGGATTTTCATATGGTTATGTACAGCCAATGATTTTAACAAAAAAAAATCACAGTAAAGTTAACTCTCATTAGAGGTATAATTGCCCTACACTTTCCAGGCACCTCAATATTTGCCAATTCTTAGCAGCCACCTTGATCAATTGTAAATCTTGTTTCTCATATATAATAAACTATCCGTGATCATACTTTTAAGTTCTACATGGACAAGCCAAAACCCTTCAAAAGGTGCAAAAACTAATCACACATTGGTTGACAAACCTTTAGCAAGCAAACAGGACCAGAGCAGCAAAGTACCAGTGAGCATAAATTGATCACACTTTTAGCATCTAAAGCTACATATATAATCAATTCGATCTCCAAGAGACATTGCAGAAACAAGAGGTAGAAGGATGTACTGTCACATGTACCGTAACCAGTGATAAAAAAATACTGAACTCTACTAACCAACAAGTATCACAAGGAAGACATGCGTCAAAGGAAACATCTTTGTGCACCCTTCTACAGCTTCGAGGAAAGAAAGTATCAGTTCCACCAATAAATTTTCAACATAACGTGGCATTAATCCTACAATATTATCTCATTAAGCAAACAAGATAAAGGGCGGAAATCCAAGTAATATTAGCTCATAAACAAAGAAGACCAGAGTATAACTGTGAACCTCAACATCAGATGCAAATCGATCCATCTTGTCCCAAAATTTCTGATATGACACCAAATGTTTCCTTTAGCTAAATACCGTGGATCAGAAGATTGGAAGATAATGACAAGCAGTGCAAGAAAAGATCTTGTGGAATGAACTAGAGAAATACCTTTCATAATAACCTGGAAACCCCTCAGCATCTCCTTCACCATATTCAACATTTCTGAACTTCTATGGTGTTTCTTCATTAAATTAATGTAGACGGCACAATGAGCAAAACACGCTCTTATGAATGCAGCTATGCTTTCAGATGCTAAGTTCACCATGTCATTCAGTTGAAAGTAGAAAGAGCGAGAGATTTTTCCCTGTCATACTCAGCTCTTTTTCCAGGACTTTGCAAAGTCTGAGATTAGTTGAAAAGGCAAGAAAGAAGAATTGTCACCCCCAACGTATCAGACATCCAAACAACAAGTGAAAATCTGTGAAAAAGTTTTCCTCCACTGGCATCTAATAAGCATCTCTTATCTTTTGAAATTTCCTCTTTGCAGAAGGATCATTATTATGTGCATCAGGATGGTACTTCTTTGCAAGCTGCATGGCATACAAGCCAAGAAACAGAATCAGATATAGGATGCACATAACAACTAAAGAGGTGCCATGGCAAAAACAATTTATTGAAGAAGTTCAGTTACATTAATCAAAGTGGCTGTGGTACTTGGATATAAGGAATATCCACTATATTCTCTAACATAAAGGGAAGGAGTTGACGGAGAAGCTGCAGGAGACTCTTGTTGTACTTCTCTTATTTTCTTTCTGGTTGAAACTTGTATGATCAACTAGAATATGTGATCTACTTATTAACATCAGCCTGACCTCCACAAAGCAAAAGTAACAAAGAACCGCTCACTGCTCATTATATGTTAAGATGTCAGTGTTCAGTTCAGGTACATTAACAAAGAACCACTTATTATCATACCGTTGTCACATTGACTTTTGGAAGTAAGGATAATAGTTAAACCTTTGTAGTAGATCTCAAATTATTCCTCCAGACAAGTCATTTGTTCTTTCCATGAACTCTTTCAAAATTCATATTACATAATTCTTGCAGAATACTGAAATTTAGGTTGTGTTCTTTTTTTCTGTTTATGAACAAAAATTCTGTTTTTTTGTTCCCGGGAACAAAAAATAATAAAAACGCGTTTGTTTGCGTTTTTATTTCAAATCTGTATTTTTTTTTTCCTGGGAACACATTTGAAACAGAAACAAGAAACAAAAAAAACTTGTTTCTTGTTTCTAGAACAATTTTTAAGAACAAATTTTCTGTCTCCTATCTTTTTCTTCTCTTTTTTTTCTTCTTTTCTTCTTCTTTTTTCTTTGGCCGGTCACCGGACCGGCCGTCGAGGGCCGGCGACGCCATCGAGAGCCAGCAACCTCGCTGGAGCGTCGCCGGCCCCCGGCGAGGCTCAGCCTCGCCAAACCACCGCCAGGTCGGCGTAGCCCGGCGGTGGCACGGCGAGGCCGAGCGTCGCCAGCCAATGGCTGGCCTCGCCGCCCGGCCATCGGCGACACTCGGCCTTGCCGTGGCTGGGCGAGCGGCCTCGCCGGGGCCGGCGAGCCTTGCTGTGGCTAGGCGAGGCCACCGGCCCTCGTCGCGGTCGCGGCCATGGCTAAGGCCGGCGACCGGCCAAAAGAAGAAAAAAAAAAGGAAAAAAAAAATAAAAATATTAAAAGATTAAAATAAACAAAAAAAAAACATAAATTTACCAAACGTGTTTCGGTTCTTTTTTATTTCTGGAACAAGTTTACCAAACACGTTTTTGGGTCAAAATTGCCTGAAAGAGTTTTAGCATTAAAGAACTTCTTCAAAATTCACAAAAGTACTCCATGTCACAAGCTGTAATTGTAACTATTTATAGTCACCGGCAACATTGACAAGCCCAAAATCAATTTCTCAGCACAATAATATTCTTAAGCTCGACTAATCAAATTATAGCATTAGCAGACCTATGTTCTAACACTATATTTGCAATGATTGGCCATAACTCAGTGGAATAAATTTCAATTCTAAAGCATCTTATGTGCATAGAAGCAGATGAAGAACTAGCTCCACACATAACAAGAATTGTAGTACCCTGGAAACCCATCTCTTTTTGTCTTTTTGTGAGCGCATCATTTGTTAAAATGGTGTTCGTCATAACTTAAACTAGTGTATCAAAGAAAAAGCATTCTCAATGCAATGGTATATGTTAGAATATTTAATAATAAATCAAGCTTTCATTTAAAAGCTTAAGTTTTTAGAATTATTAGCAGTGGTCCCACAAATTTTCACATGATACTAGAACTAGGAGATCCTGAGGTCGAATTTTCCAAGCCCCTATTTGCCTCCTCAATCGAATATTTTCATGCTTTAAGCTAAGGCCAAAGTCCATCCTACCCACAATCTCATAATATGAATTGGTTAAAAACCACTGTGATTCCCATTAGTTTCCCTCGACTACATTTAGTACATAAGATCTACCCACCACATGAAAAGCCTTCTTAATCTCATCGCGTCTGGCGTCCTCCAAAACACCAAGAATATCGTAGTAGCTTCTTTTGGGGTAGGGATGAGAACCTGAAATTATATGAACAGACCAACACCTGAATTTCATGAATCACTTCAATCAAATAAATTAGCCGCTTAAACCAAAACGAAAGAGAGAAAATAAAAAAATAAAAATCAAGGGAAGTAAGAAAGACTGCTCCATAGGTAGCAAATGACAGAAGCAGACCTGTTGCATGAAGACGCCGATACCTCCATGGCCACGTCAAGGTCTCACAATCGACAGGATTCTTCCCAGTAAAATAAACCTGCGACGCTACGAAGCTGATCGATGAAAAGCTTCAGCTACTTCCATTCATGAGCTAAGCAATAACTACATCATCACAGGGGAAGAAAAAGAGAGAAAAAAAGAAAAGCTTACTCCGGGCGAGCAAAACCGCCCTCTGCGAATCCGAAACCAAATCATTCGCAATCGAATTCGTCCGGCCAGTAACCGAAGACAGCAAGCGCCGCCGCCGGCACTGTACAACAACCGAGATTAGCGAACACAGACCAACCAAAAAGAAGAACGACTGGACCCTCCTGAAATGCTCGATCGAATCCGCTCACCGATCGTAACCAGCTGAATCTGCCCATAAGAAACGAAATCTTTTGGCAATAAGAGATTGGAGAAAAGGCGTAAATTCAACCCCCCATAACTGTGGCGATCGAAGACTGAAAGGAGTACGATCGAAAGAGAGAGTAGCGAGCACGATTCGGAGGTTTGGCTTGAACATCAAGGCAAACAAAGGAAGGTTTATCACGGGTTTATGCAACGGTCGATTTAATACCGTCTGAGTTCATCACAATTTTTCTACCTCTTTCATTTTCCCCTTGTGGCGTACTTATTTGAATAAAAGAATTTTTCGCGTTTGGTTCGCTGAGTCTAGAATTAAGAAAATGAATTTTGATGGTTTTAATTGGGGATGGGCTTAAGGCCCGTCCGCCCATGCTGGGCCCAAAGGCCCGGCCCACGGAATAGGGCCCGTGGAGGGGAAGGTATAAAAGGGAGGAGAGAGAGAGAGAGAAGACAACGTTTTGCAATTCAATGTACGTCTTTTCTCTCCTCACGCTCTCTCTCCCAAAAAGGAAGAACAAAGTAAGCATACGGCGCGCTTTCCTTCCCTTCAAGGCTTCATCGGATCGAACAGGACCGTTTCTCTTCCTCTTGTCAGCGTTGGTGCTTAATGTGGCTAACAAGGTACGCTCGAATCCGTGGTGTGCTTTACGATCGGTGATGCGTGTTTTCCCGGGCTTCGTCTTCCGCATTGATTTAGGGGTTCGATTCGGTGTCGAATCCGATTTTTCGGGGATCAGTCATTCCCAACATTGGTATCAGAGCCCTAGTTCACGTTTTCCCGATCAATTTCATGTTCTTTGATTGAGTTTTCGCGAAGAAACTTTCGGCCGTACGGATCGGGACAAAAATCCCGACACCCGAGCGTTCTTCGGCCTTTTTACTGAGTTTTCGTATGTCGACACTGTTTTCTGAAAAGATGGGGAGAAAGGCGACGTCGAGACGAGTCTGGAGGTACGTCGTGCGCCGCTGGGCGACGCCGCACGCGCCCACACGCGCGGCCAGAAGCCGCTGCGCGTGGGCGCGACGAGCCCGGAAGCGCAGCGTCACCCAGCGCGTGCGGAACACGCGCCGGTCGGCGAACCGGCGCGTGCGCACCGCCGGCCGGCGAGCCAGCACGCGCCCGGTCCGCGGACCGGCGCGTGCTTTGACGTCAAGCATGACGTCACCCAACGGTCAATAACCGCTAGGGTGACGTCATCGATGGCGTCGCCGCACGGCGACGGTTCGCCGAACGGTCACCGGCCAGCGACCCGACCGGTGACCCGACTCGCGCGAGACCCGGCACGAGCGCGGCACGTGCCGGCTGACGACCGTTGACCGACGTTGACCGTTGACCGTTGACCGCCATTGACCGGTGACGACCGACGACCGTTGACCAAAAAAAAAAAAAAAGAAAAGAATGTGTTTCTTTTTCAATTAAGTCTATGTGGATTATAATATGACCCCTTATTTGTTCTGCATTTGTTGCAGGAACAATGCCTCCTCTGAGATTACGCGCACCTATTCGTGCAATTACCGATGAGTAAAAGGATAGGCTGTCTAAGTTGATAGGCGAGCGGAACATCATCGATGGGAGAGAGGTGACTTAATTGATCACGTCCTTGAAGTCAACGGGAAAATTCAACGGGTCATATGGAATGGTCGTCAATGTCACGGTCGAGAGATGGTGCGATTTTTCATAAACACTCTTCCACCTGAATGGCAAGATGTGTTGAATCGCATATGAGATGTCAACGGAGCTGCTTCCTACAAGAAGATTGTGATGGATTTTGTAAATGAATATTACTGTATTGTTTCAAGGGAAAAGATCAAGAAATTGAACAAAAGAGGATCTTTCCCGATTCGTGTCTTGACTTGGTGTTAGTTGTATTGGCTGATATATATTAAGTGTGCTTTGTGGACAACTTAATGTAACAATTACTATTTGATTGTTGTTACTGTAGCAACTTATATGTTATTGGTGTTAATTGAAAGCATTATTGTTTTATTGGATGCCTATAATGTGTTGCTTTCATTCTGCTGGTTCTTTGTGGGTAATTAGTCAGGTAGTTTTAGAAGTTTTTATAGCTTCATAGAATTGATTTTGCATAAGATAATTATATTGATGATAGTTTTAAGTTAGGTTTTTGGAGAATGATTGGAAACATAGTGACATTTTGATTCTGAAGCCTTACTTGAAATTATTCATTAATATGATGGGTCTATATAAAAAGGGATGCATAAATGATAGGCATTAATAATTCGTGCATATGTCGATGTGTTCAGATCAATGACTTCAGCCACAAAGAGCATAGTTGCCGAGCTGAACAAATGTGAAAAGCTCAATGGTGACAACTATGAAATTTGGCACATAAAAGTCCAATATGTGCTGGAAAAGCAAGAAGCACTAGAAGCTCTTGACCATATTATGGAAGATCTTGAGGATGCTGTGTGCCACCTTGAGCTAATAGAGGACCGTCTAACGGCATTTGAGTCAAAAGTAGACATTTACAATGCTGGTTCTAGCTCAGAAAGGGCTTTGAGCTCTAAGCGCAAGCGTATTGATTCGTTCAATATGTGGGATTGCAAAGGATCAAGTCATTGTTGCAAGAAATCAAAAGTTAACCAACACAAGAGAGGAAAACGTCCTCAAGTGAAGAAAATGTCAAGGGTGAAGTGTTACAATTGTGACCCGAGAAGGGTCACTATGCTCGCAATTGTCGTGAGCCAAAGAAGGTAAACACCCTTGTACTTTTCAGAACTTTACTTATGTGTCGAGTTCTGTATTCTTGACTGAGTCTAATCCTTTGTGGACTGTAGATTCGGGAGCGACGACCATGTAGCGAAGGATAGAGGATCCTTCGTGGAATTCCGACGAGTGCCAACCGGAACTAAGTGGATCTATGTGGGAAACAACTCCAGAGCTGAAGTGAAAGGAATTGGCACATGCCAACTCAATATGCGTGGTGGACGCACTTTGTTCCTATGCTCCGGAGATTCGTCGAATTTAGTGTCTGTTTTAGTGTTGGTTAGACTAGGTTTTAATATGAACTTCCATAATAAAGGTGTAGATTTGTATTTGGATATAAACTACTATGGTTGTGGTTATTTTCTGGATGGTTTCATTGTATTAGATATTGAGTATGTCAATGCAAATGTTAGTTATTCCCTTATCACGTCTCCTAATTCATATAATAATGATATGAATGTGTAGCATGCTAGACTTGGTCACATTGGCCAACAACATATGAAAAGACTAGCCAAAAAGGGCTTGTTAGGCAATATTGAAAAAGTCGATTTGCTTATATGTAAGCATTGCCTAGAAGGGAAAACGACAAGGAAACCATTTGGAGAAGATAAAAGAGCTGAATTTCCTCTGCATTTAATCCATTCGATGTCTCGTGGTCCAATGAATGTGAGAGGAAGGCATGGGGCTGTTTATTTCATCACTTTTATAGATGATTATACTCGATTCGGATATGTCTATTTGATTTCTCATAAATCTGAAGCAATAAGTTGTTTCTATTTGATTTCTCATAAATCTGAAGCAATAAGTTGTTTCAAAAGGTTTATGAACCTGGTAGAGAATCAATTAGACAAGAAAATAAAAGTATTTAGATCCGATCGAGGTCGAGAATATTTATCTGATAAGTTCAGAAAATTATGTGGTGAAAAGGAATAGAAATACAGTTGTCTATTCCATATACTCCTCAACAAAATGGTGTTGCAGAGAGAAGAAACAGAACCCTATTGGAAATGGTTAGGTCCATGATGGCGCATGCTAACTTACATATCACTTTTTGGAGTGATGCGTTGTTAACTGCTGCCTATATACTTAACCGGATGCCTTCTAAATCAGTTAGTTCCACTCCATATGAGTTATGGACAGATAGAAAACCGGACTTAAGTTTACTTAAGCCATGGGTTATGCTACCTATACTCATAAGTCCTGTCACAAGTTTGGGAAATTGAGTCCCAGATAAAAGTAAAGTATTTTAATGAGATACTTCGAACACTCGATTGGGTATGTGTTCATAGGTGAGCAGGAAAGTGGGAGAATAACTGAATTTGAATCACGGGATGTCACATTCTTAGTGGATGAATTTCCTAAGAAGGGCAAAATAGGGGAGGATTGTTCCCTATTTGAAACCTTGGATCAAGATAATGACCTTAGTGGACTTCATCCAAGTGGGAGCACAATGGGGAATGATGTGCAAAGTGTACAATCTCCTATACGGCGAACAAGTCGCCAAAGTATTCCCCGTCGACATTTTGGCATTGAAAGGGAAACTTTTATGATTGCTCCGCAAGATGAGGATGAGCCAAGAAACATTAATGAGGCTCTTAATTGCCCCATGAAGGAAAAATGGATTTATGCAATGAAAGAGGAGATGGAGTCAATGAAGTCAAACTAAGTCTCGGGAACCGGTTGATCTTCCAAAAGGGACGCAAAGCTATTGGGAACAAGTGGGTTCTCAAAATAAAGCGAAAGGCTGATGGCTCGATAGAAAGCATAAGGCTCGCCTTGTGGCAAAGAGGTATAATCAACATGAAGGAATTGATTATGAAGATACATTTTCTTTTGTAGTGAGATTTACCTTGATTCGCATAATTCGGCAATAGTGTTTGGTATGGATCTTGAGTTACGTCAAATGGATGTAAAGACTGCTTTCCTCAATGGAGAATTAGAGGAAGGAACATATATGGAACAACCTGCTGGTTTCATAGTGAAAGGCCAAGAAGAAAAAGTATGTCGACTTTGGGAGTCGATATATGGCCTTAAGCAGTCGTCAAGACAATGGTATATACGATTTCATAATGCCATAATGGCATATGACTTTACAATGATAGATGAGGATCATTGTGTATATATTAAAAGATCCAAGGATCAATTTGTGATCATATCATTATATGTTGATGATATACTAATTGCCGGAAGAAATATGGAGATAGTCAATACTGTCAAAAGTTGGTTGTCTTCCAAATTTTTTGAATTGAATGATATGGGATTGTAAACCTATTGACACTCCTATTGCAAAAGGTGAAGGATTGAGCCATAAGCTGTGTCCAAGGACTCCACAAGAGAAGGAACAAATGAAACATGTTCCTTATGCTAGTGCTGTAAAGAGCTTGATGTATGCTATGATGTGTACAAGACCTGACATATGTTATGTAGTTGGAATGGTGAGTAGATACCAATCCAATCCAGGTCAAGCACGTTGGAAAGCCGTTAAGAGAATACTGAGGTATCTAAAGTGGACTGCTGATTATACGTTGAGTTATTGTGGAAAGGATCTGCGACTCTAAGGCTATTCTGATGTTGATTGGGGAGGAGATTTAAATGAAAGGAAATCTACATCTAGGTTTGTTCTCTTACCGAATAATGGCACCATGTGTTGGAGCAATAAGAAACAAAAGTGTATAGCCTTGTCCACGATGAAAACTGAGTTCATGGCATTATCGGAGCGGTACAAGAAGGAGTTTGGCTTAAGAGATTTTTGGATCATTTAGGTGTTAATGAGAAAGCTGCAAATCCATTGTTGGTTAACTGTGATAGCCAAGCAGCTATAGCGTACACCAAAGATCCAAAGTATCATGGCAAGACCAAACATATAGATACCAAGTATAACTTTGTCAAGGATATGGTTGCACGAAAGGATGTGAACTTACAGTACATATTTACGCATAGAATGGTAGCAGATCCTATAACAAAGCCAATACCTAGAGATGTGTTTTGTGGTCATGTAAAATCTCTAGGATTGCGTAGAGTCTGATGTACTAGATTGTAATTTCCCTGAGTTGTTCACATTTATGAATTAGTGTTGTTTCATTATTAATGCCTATGAATCTTTGTATGATCTTTATGCATCTTAATACTTAGTGTATTATTTTAAGTTGAGAAGTATGTCGGACAGATAAAAGATTAGCCCACTCACACGGGTAATCGCCTCTGTTTCTTGTGTGATAAATAGAGATGAGACTGATTTTAAGCTTATTATCTAAGTGATAATCGAGAGCTCAAGCTTAAAATACGTATGTCGCATTAACTAAGTGCTAAGATGAGGATATAATACTTACGATGTCCGAAAGTAAAATACCCACATATTTTACTTTATCTGTCTATGATGCCAGATGTGAGTTCTGATGAATTTTGTGATTGAGTAGATATGTGAACTCAAGTTAGACATTAGGTATGTCTGAATTATCATCTGTACGGTATTGAAAAGTGCAGACATACGCTCCATGGGAAAGGAGTTAATACCGTAATACGTATTTCATACTACGTATGCATAAGACGACCAATAAGAGTGGCAAAAAGTTTGATCTCAACTTTTATGACGTGTGAGACTCTTGAGGAAAAGAGTTCCTCAATTTTTTAGTCCCCTCAGGATTCTTACTTATTCTCAAGATTTCTATTTAGTGTTTGCTATCTTAGGGTGTTGCCAATGGTCATGAGATGATTCGATCTAATGGGGCATTTCTAGAAAAGCAAGCTGGACTGAAATTGAGAGTTTGAAGGAAAGAGGAAGATTGATTTTGGAGAATCACATTGTAGTTTTTGTATTCACTGGTCGACCAATTATGATTGTTTTTGTGATAATTATAATTGTGAATACAGTATACATATCATGTTTAAAAGAGATCAAGAGAGATATAACTTGTGATCGATCGATCTAGGATACTGCATACTAAATCTACTCGGAGTGTGACACCCATTATGAGCTGCTATATATTCCTAACAGATGTATAGTAACGAGCTCTCAAAGTATGCTGGTCGCACGGATTATTCACTGATATGAATGTTGAAGAGAGGTAAAGAGAATATTGTTCGGCCCACCATGTGCGAGTGGGAGATGATGGTTTTAATTGGGGATGGGCTTAAGGCCCGTCCGCCCATGCTTTGCCCAAAGGCCCGGCCCACGGGAATAGAGCCCGTGGAGGGGGAATGTATAAAAGGGAGGAGAGAGAGAGAGAAGACAACGTTTTGCAATTCAATGTACGTCTTTTCTCTCCTCATGCTCTCTCTCACAAAAAGGAAGAACAGTAAGCATACGGCGTGCTTTCCTTCCCTTCAAGGCTTCATCGGATCGAACAGGACCGTTTCTCTTCCTCTTGTCGGCGTTGGTGCTTAATCTGTGGCTAACAAGGTACGCTCGAATCCGTGGTGTGCTTTACGATCGGTGATGCGTGTTTTCCCGGGCTTCGTCTTCCGCATTGATTTAGGGGTTCGATTCGGTGTCGAATCCGGTTTTTCGGGGATCAGTCATTTCCAACAAATTTCTTAATTTGAAAATAACAAATTTTTCTTCTAAAAATAATTTTTTGAAAAGTATTTTCTTTATTGTGAAGTTTTCCTTGAATCAAATGTATTCTTACTTTTTTCCTTTTCACATGGTCTCTCTTTTATTAGTGCCTTCAAGACCTCAACTTATGAGTCTGATTATACGTTGGACATGCCCGATGTTTTCTAAAAGTCTCCTATAATTTGCCAAACTATTTTTAAAGTACGTTTGTTTCTCGAAAAATTAATGATTTAAAAATTATTTTCATTAAAAGCGATTGTCTATGTCTCTTATAAAAATTGAATGAGCAGAAACAGGAGTTGTTATTAACAGTACGTACAGTTTTTATTAACTAATATTTCAAACAATACAAAATTATTATTTTTTAAGAAAACGTCTTTTCAATCATTCATTTTCTATGAAGCAAACGGAGTATTAATAGTTTGATTCTTATAATTCAATCTTAATTTACATGGCTTTACTGAAATTCCGAGTAATTAATCAATATTGGTTTCTCTGGCTTGGAGCTAATCAATACTTCAAGAATTGTGGACCTATTGCATCTTTTCGTTTTCTTTTTTTTTTTTTCCAATGATTTTTTCCACGACAGCTTCCTTCACAAGAATTATGATAATTATATTGCGCCGTGAAATGGCTCTTGAGAAAGTTGTCATTACTGTAAAAGACAGAATTGTAAAAATCGTGAAAGGAGACTATTGTTGCATAAAACATTATCACCTTTTCTATGACATGCTGAGGTGTAAGCGAGTTCATCCATGAACTAGTGCATAGCACCATTTTGGTCCGCCCAGGAAGAAATGCAAACCAGAGGTGTGTACCATCCTCTACCCAAGTACAAGGTTTCTGCGCAGCATTCTGGGAAAATTCCAGCTACACGATGGTATGCAATGGCGAAATAAAGAAAGGAAGTACGTTGACCTCCTCTTAAATGAATCCATCTTGCTGGTGCAGTTGGGAACTTTGTTAGTCTCCTGTTTGCGCGACCCTTCGCACAACTTGGAAGAGCCGATATTTTCAGATCAATGCTTACCAAGAGGTGCTTGATGCGATGAGACAAAAAGATAAAAAGGAACAACAACCTGAATTAGCCGCAAGAGTGTTAAAAATGTCATCTGGTCGGTATAGCAGACACAGCTCAAAGAAAACAATCAGAAATTTCAAGATTTCAACCGGGAAAAAAAAAGGAATGTCCTCGTATGCCTGGACAATTCCATTTAGAGCGATCTTTATTGAAATCTAGAGAATATGTCTAACGAAGCGTTGAAGCAAAGCGCCAATTCCTCGTCACCCAGAGATTTGTACCAGAGGTAGACCAAGAAGAAACAAATCAACACAAATACGATGATGTGGATGACATTGTTTGAGCCATTCTCGGAAAATGCTCTTGTTCAGTCTCAGCATTTTAAGAAAAAGCGATTATGATTGATCTCTCCCCCAAGGGGATGACAGAACAGACGAACAGCAAAAGCGCAGATTCTACTCCCTGGTAACCTCTGGTGCTCGAATCTGAGCAATCTTTTCCACAGTTTTTACCCACCAATTAGACTGCAAAGAACTCACTTATATGCATAAGCTATGCTTGATCACCCAAAGCATATTGATATCGCACCATGTTTTTCCAACAAAACCGTAGCCAAAGATCACGAATTCGATCATAGTAACACATATGCTGCAATCTCAGCGCATCCTGCCAGCTAGTTGTCGAATATTACCAAAAACAGAGCACATTCCCAGGCTTTTTTTTTTTTTTTTTTTTGGGGGGGGGAGAACCGAGTTCATCGATCAAAACTTACATCTCTCAATCGGTGGACTTGCCTGCGGAGACCACCAATGGCCTCATGATCCAAGCCACCGTCCACCAGATCGATTTGCAGCAAGATTTCATCCGCCGAGCCGCCACTGCCGCCGCCCTCGGCATTAGCCCCTGGCTATCAAGACCGCAAAACCAGACCAGAATCAGAATCCAACCGACGTATCAACCTCAGGAGACGCTAAGCTCGAATCTACTAAGAGAGAACCGCGAGCATCACTCACTGCGATCGGGAGGGAATAGCTCCGCCATGGAGCAGGAGGCCTTCCCCGGAACTTCCCGCCATCGGCGCCAGAAAACTCGAAGCTAGCTCCGGGCGAGAACAAGGAGGAAAAAATAAAAAAATAAAAAAACCTAGAACGGAACAAGCTGCTGCTGATGTTTCAGAATTCATGCTGATTTCGGCGAGGCTCGCAGAGGGGATTGGGGATTCCGGCGAAGATTTTTGTTGCAGACGCTGAGCCTCTTTCTGTTTTCGAACGTTGAACTTCACGCGGCAAAGTTACATGCGGAAGACAGATGAGCTGGCGGAGACAGAAGTGTTCCCTGCGAACGTGGCGGATCGTGATAGGCTGGGTGATTTCGTCATCTTTTTCCTTTTTTATTTCTCAGCTGACGATCATTCAAAATTTCAAACCATAAATACTTATCCGATTAAAAAAAAAAAAAAAAAAAAGAGATAAATTAGATAGAGTTTTTAAAATTTCACTCCTCATTGACCTGTCTTATTTTTAAAGAAGTTTCTATAAATAAATTAACTAGCGAAAATTTTGAAAGCATTATGAAATTATTAAATTTAGTTTCTTGAAAGTACATGTGAATAGCGAAAAATTTAAGGTGACTCAAAAGTTATGCGTAAATATTTTTAGTGCTTGGCAGTCCTTCTTCGCAAGTGTAGTTATTTGATCAAATTAGGGTATATGTTCATGAGTAGGACAGGCAAACTAGAATCAAGCACTAATCTATTGGCATTTATCCATATTAAATTCCAAATAGATTTCACATTCATTTGAACCAAAGTTTGTTCAACATTTTTCAAAGTGAGATTTTTCATCTCAAACACACAACAGAACCATGATTTAATTGTTTTTTTTATGTATATTTATATATATGCCACATTACTCTTTTGTTTGACTTTTATATTTCTCAATTGGCCCTTGTAAACTTATTTTTATAATTATAAAGCAAAGAGGAAAAAAAGGTAAAATTAGAAAAATGATAGAAAGGTTAAACGAAGAAATTACTACCTATATTATGTCAAGTGAATGCACTTGGTAAAGTTACCCGACTATTGTGCAATAATCAGCCTCAACCTTGCACTCCATGTGAGAAATTTGGAATGGTTCTCTAATTTGGCAGTACAGTCACGCGCACAATGCAATTGTTGGGCAGATTAGTCTAACACCCATGGCAATGACTCACTTGATCCTGCCAAATACACGATACTGATGCGTTCTAGTTAGCTTCTATGTATCTCTCAGCTATATATATATTTGCCACTAAAACAAAATTCAGATAAGAGAATTACATACCCAGAAGGTGACGTGCTATGGCAAGTGGTTTTTATCTTGAAGATGACATTTTTGTGCTTAATTGCAAACCAGAGTATTGGCCAAGCATGCAACAAGTGTCTCAAGCGATGCCCGCACGTAGTTCGATGATGATAAGCGCGTCGGGGGACATAAAATTAGAAGAGCTAGTTAATCTTGAATGCTTCCCATGGTAACATAATGGTCTTTCTCCCGCAGCTTGTGCAGCAGGTTCTCTCTTTTATTTGTCATAGAACAATTATATGTGCCGTATCACTTATTTTCCCAATGATTTATTAACTAAAAGCTCTCGCAAAGTACTGCATATATGCAATTTGCAATTTTAACCCAGAAAAAAATGGATTGTCGCTGGGAGAACCAACCCTTAAGATCTTCTTAAGAGATAACAAGGTCATGATATTGCAATTCTATCAATGACAGTATTCCCAATCAATTTGGCATGTGGTTGACTAAAGTTCGATACCTCTGATAGTTTCTTCGATGGTTCATGGATTTGGAAGCTTTCGTGATACAAGGACGTTCGATTGTTTTAGACTCGTGGGCACACGACCTTTTGCACAACTTTGAAGAGCCGATACCTTCGGATCACTGCTTCCCAAGAGGTGACCTCAATAGAGTTTACTCACTTCAATGGTCCAGTTAACAAGTTTCTCAAAGCAGATGCAGTGAACAGATATATGACGTCGGCAGAGGGAGGGAAAGATAGCAGAGACTAATTGTAATGACAAAATTATGACGTTCAGCTTCAGAAAACTATTGACAAAGAAGACAGTGACCTTCAGCAGCCCCCACACTGGACATGGAATTCACCCTGAATCGAAATTGCATCAGGAAATTTCACTTGTTGAAAAAGTGAGAAGATGAACTTGTTTTTCAATTTTTTTAGTTTCTTGGATAGATAAGCGTTACCCTAACCATCCTTTTGAGGTCGGTCCTCGAGGCCATCTTATCCAAGACTCACAATGTCCTTAAATGCCGGGGAGGATACCTTTTATACTATTCAGCTACATATGCAGGTTACCAAATGCAGCTCAAGATGTTTTGCTCATTTACAGGGAGAGTAAACAGATAGGCACCAGGCAGCCTAAATCAGAAGTCTTACAGAATAACATCACGAAACTTAATCTCTCGTCTCACCATGCTTTGGCAGTAGAATCACGTGGACCTTGCATTTGTGGTAGATTAGTCTAACACTCACGGCAGTCGGTCACTTGGTTCTGACAAATACACGATACTCATGCATTCCTAGACAGCTTCTGTATATCTTATCAATTTTATTAATAGAAATTGGATGGATCAAAGAGATTCTATCAAGCTGTTAATGTCATATGGTAGAATTGATAGTGGCTTGTGTGCTTTTTGCAATGAAATTACGGACTCCATTGACCATTTGCTCTTTGGGTGCTACGTTACCGCCGGCCTTGCTTTTTTTTGGGCCACCAGGTGCAATCTACCTTGGCGCAGCAGATCCTGGGCAAATAATCTATGATGGGCTAAGTCCCTACTTTCAGGTAAAGAATTTGTTAAATGCATTGCATGTTTCTCCCTTGGAGCCCTCTGTCACATTATATGGAAGAACAAGAATGACATTTTATTTAGAGAGCTAACTCCTACGATCCTGGCCATGAAGAACCATCTCCTTAAGGTTGTCCGAGATAAGGCTCTAACTTTCAAGAATGTTGACAATACCACGAGGAGCAAGAGACTCCAGCATGCCTGGGCATCGATCCAATTGTTTTCTCTACAAGGGATTCTTGATTGAAGCCATGAAGCTATTTTCCGTGTAGCTGCTATTTTAGAGGCTTCAATCCTTGGGAACCAAACAAAAGGCACGCTTGAACTGTGCCTTTTGTTTTTTGTTTGGTGCTTGGGGTGATCTGGCTGCGTCCATTTTGATCCCCCCATCGCCTTTTGTTTTGTTTTTTGTTTTTTTTTAGCTTGCGTTGGCTGTCCTATGTGGCTCATACCGTTTGTTGCTTGCTTTCGTCTTGGTACCCTTCCACTCGCCTTGACGTCTTGTCACTCTGAGTACAAGTTTTGGTGCCAAGATTTCCTCTTGTAAAGTTGGTACAGCTCAATACAACTACTTACTTTCACCAAAAAGAGAGAGAGAGATTCTAACAAGGGTAGTCGATAAGCTTTCAACACACAAGGTGTCTGAATGATTTGCCCACTTTTTTCATAACAATCTCATAGTTTTCCGAGCTGCCGATTGCACAACATGATTGCCATATGTTACGTAGAAGAACTTAGCAGATCAGAAAGTGGGAAAGATTGAAGCAATTTGATCAAAGAGAATTTCCTCTTTATTTAGAGTTCAGGGGAAAAAAGGCACTAAATTGAATTTCCGATTAAACAAGTAAGTTACATACTATGACATCTTGAAATTCGACCCTATCTTGATAATATGAAATTGTTGTTTCGTTGACGCGCCAATGGTCATTTTACTCTAAATTGACCCTTCATGAGTTAACTAATCTATTATGTAAAACCGTAAAGGGATATAAATACGACAGACTAGAGAATTTCGATCGAAAATCGACTGCTCGACCATAATAATCGGTAAGGGTCAATATGACACCGTTATAATCAAATTGTGATTGTATATAGGTAGATTCGAAATTCGCGTCGAATGGCACTAACCTGATTTTCTATCGAAATTATACTCGGGACATGTAATTGAAATCCTGCGATTTTTATGACAATATAAACTTGTCTACGAGTTGGAGATGCACAAACGTGGATCAAAAATTATTGACCATGGGTCAAACACACTAAAATCCCTAAAAGCTACCTGATAGATTAGGTTGTACTAAAATCACATTCGGTCGATTTTAACCACGAAATTGAATTCGGTTTCGGAATTCGAACATTCGAGCGTGTCACAACTCATTTTTAGGACGTCATCTCGTCTTTTGGAGAAATTCTATTAAGTCCGGAATTTTGCGGAAAAATCAATTTCGGACAATTTGGAAAAAGAATGGAAATTCGGATGGCTGAAAAAAGGCTTATTTTTGTACACCAAAATGGCTTAATTGGGTGGAATTGAAGCTAATTCTTCATTGGGTGGCCCCTCGACAATGTTGGCATGAAGACTTTAAGGCCATGGCAATGAGTGGCTTGATATTTATCAAGGTTTCTCAATGGCCATTGCATGGACTTTCTTTCCTTCCCATTTCTCTTTCTCTCCAATTTCTCTCTCTCCTCCTCTCACGCATGAACCTCCCTCTCTCCGCCGCCAGCTTCTTCTTCTCCTTCCCCCCTCCACTCTCTTCTTTTTTCCCTCCTTCACGCATTTCCCTTAGTTTTGGTTTTGTCCCCCTCACTCCTCCTTCTCACCGCCAACCACATGCCAGCCCACCACCCCCACGTCATCTTCATCACTGACCAGCACCTTGCGCTAGTAGTTCCTTCACTCCAATGCCTCCACCACACCACAGCCGCCATCTCCTTCGTTGCTTCAGCTGCAGCCCCACCAATGCCAAGTCCAACCGTTCATGTCCCTGTCGTTAGCTCCACCCAACAACCCTCATGTCTAGCCACCACCAACGGCTACCTCACCACCCCATCCCAGTCGCAGCAGCACTCGCGGCCACCGAGACCGACCAACCCAAGTCAAGCCAAGCCCACCTAGGCCGAGAGCTTGCAAGGCCTGCTTGTCCTCCATTAGGTTTCCATTGGAGACACGGTAGCCTCGAGTCTTCACCGCCGTCGTGTCGCCGTTGCTGTGAACCTGCCATCGCCCTAATTCGGTGAGTTAACTCCTTAATCCTTAATTAGGTTGTTAATTGCACTTAAGGGATTAGATTAATGTTAATTAGCCTTAAGATGGATTAGTGTTAATCTAGTTGGTTAGATTAGTACTAATGAGGGTGATTTAGTGGATTTCCTTGTAGATCGATTTACTGGACCCTTGCTGTTTGCAATTTTTTGGGGTTAAAATGCGTCATGATTTTGAGTTTGCTTTCTTCTTGAAACATGTTCTAAACATCTTCAGCTATGACATATATTTTACTCAAGATTTTATGGATTTAAATGAATAATATTTCAGCTTTGTTACATGTAAAGCAGAATCTCGGATTGTGCTGAAACCTGTGATCTTTGGTGTTGAAATGATTTTTATCAACTCTTAAGGTTCGATTTTCAAAAAAAATTCTACACAAAAGTTGTTCATCACATCATGTAGTTTAACATAATCAAATTTCAAATCAAACGAACAAGTTTTGGACCTCAATCAAACTGATTTTGGAAAAGAAAATTTATGGATAGGGACAGTTTTGGTAACGATTTGGGTGATTTACTTCTCTTAATGTAGAAAGATCTGGGTCAAGGTGTCTTTATAACATATTCAAATTTGAGAATTTTCTGAACTTTTTTTATTAGGTTTCTAGAATTAATTCTGTAGACGCGCGAGTGGACCGGTTTCTGCTTGTTAGGGCCGGTTGTGGTTTTGTGATTGTTCTTGGTGTCATGCTTGCTCGATAATGTATATTTGGTGATGTGGTTGACTTTTGGCATGCTTATAACTTATGCGTTGTTCTAATCGAGGCTTAAGGATTGACTCGCTAAGATTTTATCTCACCTCGTCATGGGCTAAACTATTTCCGGGTCGTAGCGTGAAGATCTACTGAGTGTGGATGTGGTGGGCACGAGATGTGACACGTTTTGGCTGGCCCTGCCATTAGCGAAGTTTAGGGTGACCTTGATCCCCGAGGTTTTTGAGAGGGTCGGTTGGATGTTGCTAGTGTAAGGACTTGTAAATCATTAAACTTCCTAGGGGCAACAATGGATAAATAAGTCGTGGTTTTTATGGGAAAATCGCAATCGTGTTTTACTATCCCTATATTTATTTATTGGCCGGGTGCTTATTTAATTCGATTCTGCATGTGTTTAATTGACAAGATAAAAAAAAAAGAATGGGTCGTTGATGTGTCTTGGGATGTTGCATTTTCAGTCAACCATCGAGGGATGTGCGCGTGCCTGAGGTTCAAGACGTGACATCCCCACTTGAAGTGGTATCAAAGCTGGTTAGTGTATGTAGTGATAAGGTGCGATGGGTCAAGGGATAGTTAGCGAGAAAAGACATTTTCCTTACGCTGATGCTTGTGATTGATTGATTGTTTTGTGTGGGTCGCTCAGATTTATAATTCTATGTAAAATTAGAAAGCAAGTTTCTACAAAGATTATGCAATATGAGCAATCATGAGCAGAGAACTCCTCTGAAGAGGGCAGTTATGTCTGTTACTCGGGGAAGGACGCCGACTATGATCGATACCTGGGGTAGAACACTGGCTCAAGCTAACGCGAGGGAAAGAATACCACCGCAGGCTGGTACTAGGGTAGGAGCACCAGGCGATCCCATGTTGGATGGGATCATTCAGGTACTAAAGACCCTAGGAAACATGATCAGTTAGCAGGCTTAGAACCAAGCTGCTGCTATCGCCACCGCCATTACTACCACCAATGCCATTGTTGCTATTGCCGTTGCACCTGCTGAAGTCCCACTAGGAAATGGGAATGGTGATCGGCTGATGCATAAGTTGGTGGAGCAGTTCCTAAAGCTGAAACTGCCAAGATTCACTGGAGCAGGTGATCCTAAGGTTGCAACCCTTTGGATCCAAGAATTAGAGAAGGTTTCCACGCTGCTTAGGTGCTCTTCAAAGGACAAGGTAGTCTTGGCTGTCTATCAGTTGCAAGGGAACGTGAGCACTTGGTGGGAAGCCACCCGTGGAAGAGTGTTTCCTGAAGGTACGGTTCGAATGTGGAATGCATTCGTGGAAGTTTTCTATGGGAAGTACTTTTCTGACTACACCAAAAAGCAGAAAATGGCCGAGTTCTAGCGTCTTCGTCAAGGTCAGATGTTAGTGGATCAATACGTGGCAAATTTTGCAGAATTGTCCAAGTATGCACCAAGGTTAATTGAAGACTCAGTGGACAAAGCGAGGAGATTAAGAGACGGCCTAAGACTAGAGATCAAGGATCCGCTGGTGCCGCTGAACCTCAAAGACTACAACGATCTATACGAGAGGGCCCAGTTAATCGAGAGGAATCTGAACGAGCGGGCCGCTACATTTGGGTTGCAGTTTGTGCTTAACAGAGATAGCAATTGGTTTGGAAAGAGGCCGATGACAAGAGGAAAGTATTACATTCCTCACAACCAAAATGGTCGAATCGAAAAGCCGACACCTAACTAGAATGGTGTGTGTCGAGTCTGTGGAAGAAACTATGGATCAGCCCTGTGTGTTGCTAGAACAGAAGCTTGTTATGGATGTGACTGGCATCACCATCAGGTGAGGAACTGTCTGCGCAAGCCAATGGGAGCACAGGTGCCATGACCATAGATAGAACAACCGAGAGGTTTTCGTGGATAGGACAAGAAGATTTCAAGATGGGTTAAGACTAAACCTCCGAAGCCAACTGGTGCCCCTGAACCTGAAGGATAAGCAAGCTTAGGTTAGTGCACTGCTAGGATGGATGACCTCCTGGGATAGTGTCTACCTATGTGCTAAAGGATAAAACCGTGAGGCTCGGTATGGGACGGGCCAAAGCGGACAATATCTCTGCGAGTTAGTCCCTATAGAAACGAGACCCCTTAAGTAGATGTGTAACTCAGAGACAAACCAGGCGAAGGCTGGTGGACTTGTAATGACCTAATCCGATAAGGGCGGGGAGTGATCACCGAGGCCAGAGGGCCTAGACAAGAAGCAGCTCCTAGTAGGCTTCTAGGATGGTGAAGGGGGCACGAATGACCCGGACTATGCACCAAGGGGTAGTGTTTCTGGGATAATTTATCAGAGTGGCGTAATGAAGATATGGTTAAGTGTGTAGAACTTCGATTTATTGGAATGAGGTCGTAGAAAGGAGGACCATTGGCTAGAGTTATACTTAACTATTTTGCCTATGTGTGATTTTAATGTCATTTTGAAAAGGATTGGTTTAAGAAGCAATGAATTAAATTGAATTGTTGCTTGGCTTAAAGAGCATCTCGCTGTAATGGATTGTTATTGTGAAGTAATCCAGTTTAACCCGTTAGTGGGTGGAAGTTTTGAGTTTGTTGGGAATCGAGGAGGACCCTCGATTACTTTAATTCCGTCGCTTAAGGCAACCCAGTTACTGGATGTGGGTTGCCAAGGTTAGTTGGCAACCGTAGTTGATACGTCAGTTGAGGAGCCAAGAATGGAGGACATCACCATATGAAAGGACTTTGCATTGGACAGATATGCTGAGTTGTCCATCCGACAGATAGTTCGTCTTCATGGAGTATCAATGACAATCATGTCTGATCGAGACCCAAAAATTTATGGTAGCATTTCGGAAGAGTTTACAAACTGCCTTGGGAACAAAGTTGCAGTACAACATGGCCTATCATCCACAGACGGATGGCCAATTTGAGAGGACGATTCAAACTCTCGAGAACATGCTGTGAGCTTGTGTATTAGACTTTGAAGGAAGCTGGGAGGAATAGCTTCATCTAATTGAGTTCGCCTACAATAATAATTATTAGTAGAGTATTTAGATGGCACCGTTTGAAGCATTGTATGGCAAAGCCTGCAGGACTCCAGTTTGTTGGGACGAAGTTGGAGAGTGTAAGATTACGGGTCCTGAGTTGGTTCAACAGTCAGTCGACACCGTTAAAGCTATTCAAGAAAGACTTAAGATCGCTCAGAACCGTTAGAAGAGCTATACAAATAAGCAGCATAGGCCATTGGAGTTCCAAGTTGGTGAACACGTATTCCTTAAAGTGTCATCAATTAAAGGTACTTCGCACTTTGGCAAGAAAGGGAAGTTAAATCCGAGGTATGTCGGTCCCTTTGAGATTTTGGAGCGAATTAAGACTTTGGCATATTATCTTGTATTGCCGCCAAGACTTGTTTAAGTACATCACGCCTTCCATGTGTCGATGTTAAGGAAGTACAAACTTGATCCAATCCACGTGCTGAATTTGAGGAATTAGACGTGGACGAGAGAGTGTCGTTCATGGGGAGACTGGTGCGGATAATGGATCGAAAGGAGCAAGTGCTACGCAACAAGACGATCCCCTTGGTTAAAGTGGTCTAGCAAAACCACGAAACGGAAACGGAACGGAAGGAGCTACGTGGGAAAGCAAGGAATCGATGAGACATCAATAACCCCACCTTTTTGAAGAAGAATTGTAATGGATTAAATTTCGAGGATGAAATTCTTATAAGAGGAGAAGAATTGTGATATCCTGAAATTCGACCTCATCTCAATAATATGAAATGGTTGATTCGTCGACGCGCCGATGGTCATTTTATTCTAAGTTGGTCCCTCATGAGTTAACTAATCTATTAGGTGAAGCCGTTAACGGATATAAATGCGACAGACTAGAGAATTTGATCGAAAATGGACTGCTCGACCATAATAATCAGCAAGAGTCAATACAACACTATTATGATTGAATTGTGATCGAATATAGGTCAATTCGACGAAAACAAGTTGTCACACCCCGATCCTCCAAGCACGTGCCCATCCCTATGCTTGGTCGATTAAATAGTGACGTCCCAGGACGCATTGTCGATCCATTCATTTTAATGCACATGTGGAAGTGAATAATAATCCCTAGACAATAATATAACGGGATAGAAAAGCAGAGTCATAATTTTTCGAACAGAAAACAACAACCACACTTATATATAATACAAGCCGATCTACTTATAAGTCCACAAAACAGAGGGGGTTTTCAAGTGACTACGAGTCCTCGTCTTCATTTTCATCTTCCTCCACACTCCAACTGGAGCCTACTACTGAATACATCGGGGATCCTAAATCTTCAAGGTCAGGGTCCACCGAGTCTTCCACCAAACCTCCTGGAGGGTCTGCAGTGCCCTTTCCGAAAGCAACCTCCATTACATATAGAGGTATCTCGGATTCCGGTATAGGGCCCTCTCTCAGTCCATTACGATTATGGCGATACTATGCTCTCTATTAATGGGGCACCTTTTTGCGTAGACCTGCATCAACCCAAATTATGAATTTCACCAATTCGTACTCTAATCCCTCAGGGTGCACATGGATCAGAATACAGTACTTATGTTCTGTGATCTTCTTCGGTTGTCCAAAATGCTCAAGAGGAGCTGCCATCTATGGACTTGAAATGTTATACCACAATGGGGTGAGATGACGTCTTAGCAAATTCAACCTCCTAAGACCCAATTAGGAAGAAAATAAGCCCTGAGGGTTGCCAACACGAGTCAGCTTACTTTAGCCTCAGTTCCTTTCTACAAGTCGATATAATTCAAATAACCATTCAATTATTTCCACCAATCAATTCATCCACTCAAATCGAACCATCGATCAATCGACTCAATCAATTTCATGCCATCAAGATCCTTCCCCGGTCATCTCAATCAATACTATTTATAAAGTCTAATCATGATCTAGGACTGCTCACTCTAAGCTGATAATAGATAGTATAGATCGCATTAAGCTAAAAAGGTTAAGGTATACTGCTCGCACTAAGCTGATATATCAAGGCTCTCAGGCTCATATAGTATATCGGTATACCACTCTCGCTAAGCTGACATATTATCTGCAGGCTGATATAGTATACCCATGATGTTCACTCTAAGCTAATAAAGTGTACTGCTCGCGCTAAGCTGACATATCAGAGCCCTCGGGCTGATATAATACACTGGTATACTGCTCACTCTAAGCTGATATATCATAACCTATAGGTTGATATAATATACCACCCTGACCATTTATCATTTTTGCCACTTTTATCATACCCGATAAAAATACTTGTGTGGGTACATAGTCAACCTTAGTCAAAATATAATATTTTCTCACTTGAAAATCTCGCTAATTTCAATAGTCCACAACTCTATTTTTGTATTGTCAACCGACACCTAGTGATTTTTCTAATTAATTACTGAAATTAAATAAATTTTGGGATAAATCCCAAAAATACGAATCACACCAAATCAACACTAATTATAACTCAATTAAATAAATAGATCACAACACTGCAATCAACATAAAATTCCGGTCACCGACTATCCCGGTCCAATTTTTCGAAAATTAATTAATTAATTAATTAATTATGAAAAATAATTAATAAATGCCAATAATTCACACTTTGGCTAGAAAAGCCTAACTAAAAGCCGAGATGGACCCAGGAAAATTCTCGAACCGCTCTAGATAAATACTAGAGCTTGTCTAGACTCTAATTACACTACTCTAACCACCTAACATGCAATAACAGTTAATTAATTCACTAATCAAATCTAACTATCCAATTAATCCATACTTAATCTAAACTAATCATTCCTTAAACATCATTAACTTACTAAGCAGAGATTAGTGAATTAAACTCACTTGTTTAATGATCTGCTCGGATCAAAACGACGGGGACGCGGCGGGCTCAATAAACTCCAAAGCAAAACTGCCAAGCGAGGTCAGGAAAGCCTCCAAAACAGGCCAAACAGTGGCTGGAATACCCACTACTTGCTCTCATTCTAGTTGGGGCCAAGAAAAGTTGGACCGATTTCTGGCTAAGCGAGCAAGGACCGGCGGGGGCAAAGCGGAGCTTCGGCGAAGCTTCACGACGACGGACAGGTGGCCAGGTGGTTCCGACAACGGCGGAAGAGTTGCAATTGGCTCGAGGGGTGTCTCGGGCTCACGGTTGAGGTGGAACAACGACCTAGGAGGCACTGGTCTCGCGCGCAAGTAGGCGAGCAGCAAACGGTGTTGCAGCGAAGCTCCGAAGGCGTGCGGTGGTTCAAACGAAGAAGGAAGGCTGCAACTCAATTTTCTGGGGAATTTTGAAGCTTCAAGGTTGCAATGGAGAGGGGCTGGTCAATGGTGGAAGGAGAGGAAGGAGGAGAGGGGACAAGCTTGGCTTGGTGGGACCTCTTGGCCTTCATTCTCATCACCTTGGTCCCCTTGGTGTGCCCCACCCATATGGTTGTCTTCCTTTGCAATTTCCTACCACAAGATCTCTTCTAGAAGCCCTTGAAGTGGTCCAATTGTTGTAGATAATGGGGCATACGAATTTTGGTGCAAATGGCACAAATTGGACTTCCATCCTTATTTGCGTTAAATCAATTTAACCTCTAAAAATTCCAATATCGAGTCAATAATTAAATTGGTAATTTTTTTCACCAATTGATCCCACATGTATCCCAATTTTGCAATAAAAAACAGTCCTTTGATTTTGGTACTTCTTCGGAGACTGAGTCGATGTTTCCAAAATGATTTATGACACGACAGAACTTTCAATTTCTGAAATCGGATTCAAATTCGCGATTAATTTCGATCTGGTGCGATTTTAGCGTGAACTAGGCTATCGGGTAGCTTTCAGAAGTTTTTAGTGCAAATGACCCGTGGTCAATTTTCTTCGAGCCACAATGAACCTCTTTGACACATTGGAGACTCCCGATTATCATGAAAATCTCGAGGTTTCGATTACAAACACAAGGTACCAAAATAACAGAAAAATCAGTCTAGTGCCGATCAACGATAATTTTGTAATTTAGTGGAATCACCACGTTTAGCCACACATCTCCATCAAACTGACATATCTCTGATCTCTCATCGAATTTTAAATATGTTGTAATTATCTCTGCACATGAGCACGGTCGAGTAATCAATTCCTGATCAAATTTCCAAGTCTATTGCAATAAAATCCCTTATTGACTTCCCTAGAAAGTCTAGTTATTTCAGGAATAATCATTTCTGAAAATAGCACTATAGGCGCGTCGATGAAAGACCTGATTAATTTTATTTTTTTGGTAAAGAAGACCCGATTAATTTAATTGAAAGTAGAACTGGAAAATTTAGGATGTCACACACGTAACTGAATCGCAGGTGATTCCACGTGATTGCGAAATTCATGTCGAACGGCACTAACCTGATTTTCTATTAAAATTATACTTGAGACACATAATTAAAACCTTACGATTTTTATGACAACCGAACATCATCTAGGAGTCGGAGATGCACAAATGTGGAGAAAAAATTATCAACCACGGGTCAAATGCGCTAAAATCCCTAAAAGCTACTCGATAGGTTAGGTTGTACTAAAATTGCGTTCGGTTGATTTTAACCGCAAAATTTAATTCGGTTTTGGGATTCGGACGTTTGAGCGTGTCACGATTCATTTTTAGGACGTCATCTCGTCTTTTGGAGAAATTCCTTTGAGTCTGGAATTTTGCGAAAAAATCAATTTCAAACAATTTGGAAAAAGAATGGAAATTCGGATGGCTGAAGAAGGGCTTATTTTTTTACACCAAAATGGCTTAATTGGGTGGAATTGAAGCTAATTCTTCATTGAGTGGCCCCTTGACAATGTTGGCATGAAGACTTTGAGGCCATGGCAATGAGTGGCTTGATATTTATCAAGGTTTCTCATTGGCCATTGCATGAACTTTCTTTCCTTCACATTTCTCTTTCTCTCCCAATTCCCTCTCTCCTCCTCTCACACATGAAGCTCCCTCTCTCTGCCGCCAGCTTCTTCTTCTCCTTTCCCCCTCCACTCTCTTCTCTTCTTCCCTCCTTCACACATTTCCCTTAGTTCTAGTTTTGTCCCCCTCACTTCTCCTTCTCACAGCCAACCACATACTAGCCCACCACCCCCACATCATCTTCATCACTGACCACCACCTTGTGCTAGCAATTCTTTCACCCCAATGCCTCCACCATACCACAGTCACCATCTCCTTCGCTGCTTCAACTGTAGCCCCACCAACGTCAAGTCTAGCCGTGCTCGTACCCGCCGCTAGCTTCGCCCAGCAACCCTCGCATCCAGCCACCACCAACGGCTACCTCACCACCCCGTCCCGATCACAACCCCGTGGCCACCGAGACCGACCAGCCCAAGCCGAGCTAAGCCCACCTTGGAGTAGAGCTTGTAAGGTTTACTCCTCCGTTAGGCCTCTGTTGGAGACACGGTAACCTCAGGTCTTCACCGTCGTCATGCCACTGTCGCTATGAACCCGCCACCGCCCTAATCTAGTGAGTTAACTCCTTAATCCTCGATTAAGTTGTTAATTGCACTTAGAGGGTTAGATTAGTGTTAATTAGCCTTAAGATGGATTAGTGTTAATCTATTTTGATTAGATTAGCCTTAAGATGGATCAGTGTTAATCTAGTTGGTTAGATTAGTACTAATGAGGGCGGTTTAGCTTGATTTAGTGGATTTCCTTGTAGATCGGTTTACTGGACCATTCTGTTTGAGATTTTTGTGGGTTAAAATGCGTCACGATTTTGAGGTTGCTTTCTCCTTGAAATTTATTTTAAACATCTTCAGCTATGACATATATTTTACTCAGGATTTTATGGATTTAATTGAACAATATTTCATATTCGGTACATGCAAAGCAAAATCTCGAATTGTGTTGGAACCTGTGACTTTTTGGTGTTGAAAGGATTTTTATCAACTCTTAGGGTTCGATTTTCGGAAGAGTTTCTTCACAAAAATTGTTCATCACATCTTTTAATTTAATATAGTCAAATTTTAGATCAAACGGATAAGTTTTGGATCTCGAATAAGTGTTTGTTTAAGTGTCCTTTATAACATATTCAAATTTAAGAATTTTTGAACCTTTTTTGTTAGGTTTCTAGAATTAATTTTGTAGACGGACGAGTGGACCGGTTTCTATCCGTTAGGGCCGATTGTGGTTTTATGATTATTCTTGGTGTCGTGCATGCTGGATAATGTATACTTGGTAATGTGGTTGACTTTTGGCATGTTTAGAACTTATGCATAATAATATGTGAATGGTTGTTCTATGATGATGGTTTATTGTTATTGCAAAAGATAACCTTATAAGCTTTTAATTAGAAAAACAATGAGTTATCGAGTTGGACACCAAAACTTATTTGCTCAATAAAACAATGAGGTTTCAAACTAGGTGCGTACAAATTTTGATGGATTAATTTTGAGTACGTGAGCACCTACGAATTTCTTTACAAAAGCTTTGAACAAAATGGGGGGATTACCCTAGTTTAGTTCCAAAAAGGGTGGTTGGGAAAGAAAATAGAAAATAACTAAGGTGTCAAGTTTGGACGCCGAATTTTATGTGCTCAATAAAAAAATGAGGTTTTATAGTAGAAGTGTGCAAAGTTTGACAGATTGATTTTGAATACGTGACTGTGTACGAATTTATTTGGAAAGCTTTGAACAAAAAAAAAAAAAAAGAGTTGCGATTTTTATTGTTTTAAAAGGAATTTGGTATTTTGGGCTAATTGATGGAAGATAAAAATTGGGTTAATCTGGTTCCCATGTTACTGTTCACCCGACCGGTGAGCTGCTCCCTCCCGAAGCTCTAGCCACCCGATTGAGCTGAAATTTGGAGGGTAGGTTCCTCTTTGTTGCCTCTTCCTTCCCTCCGAACGGATTTGGCTGGGTCGACCTATGTCTCCAGATTTCGCCAACCCTAGGAGCTTCGCATCTACTGCGCATCTGGTCTAATTTTCGTGTGCTGGGGGAGTCTCGGCTGGTCGTTCGTTTGGCGCTGCTTCATCGAACGACGTCCCTGGTGTACGAGGAAGGACGAGCTTGGTTGTGGTTGTTCGGAGTTTTCCCCTGTTTTCAACCGGCTTCATTGTTCACCTTCGACGGACTCCTCTGCTGGTTCGGCTTTCCATCCCAGCTGGTGCGACTGCCCCCTCTCTCGGCGCCTAGTAAGTCCCCTTCCCAAATCGTTTATGGTGAATTGCGGGTAGGGTTTATTAGGCTGCTCTGGTTTGTTTCGTTTTGCTGGGATTGATGGACTCGGGGTCGAATCGAGTCCTCGCGGAGGATGGGGAGACCTCTGCTCGAAGCTTATCTCCTGCTGCTGCTGAGATTTCGTTATTGGCTGGTGCTCCGGTGGATGACCACAATCTTGGGACCTCGAATCCATCTGGTAGTGGCGATGCGCAACCCCCTCGAGCTCCGGCTACTGCTAGAACTCATAGTAGGGGTAGGTCGCGCTCGAAACGCCCTCAGCTGAGAAGAGAGGCTAGTAAAGCGAACCCTCACACTTGGGTTGCAGTTGCGAAGACCGTGGCTAAAGGGTACGAGCTGGAATATACCCCTCCGACCTTCAAGAACAACAAACCGGTCATTGTTATGACAGAGCAAGATTTACAAGCGGCAGATCCTAAGCTACACGACTGCTTATTGGGTTACTTTCTTGGGCGACGCCTCCCGTTTAAAGTTGTTGAGAAGGCTCTAAAAAAAGCTTAGGGACCAAACCTATTTGAGATCATGTCCAATGGACAAGGATCCTTCCTTCTCCATATCTCGGACAGGGACTATAGGCGGAAACTTCTTGAAGGCGACCCTATAACCGTTGCTAGAATTCCTCTAGCTTTGCAGCAATGGACCCTTGGTTTGGAGCTTAGGAAAGCCGCTCAGCTTTCAGTGCCGGTATGGGTGAAGCTAAAGAAGTTGCCCTACTCTTTCTGGTCAGCACAATCCATTGGTAAAGTGGCTAGTGCTTTGGGGAAACCATTATATGTGGATCACCGAACTGAACAATTGAAGGTAATGTCATTTGCGCGGGTCTGCGTTGAGATAACTACTGATCAACCTTCATGTGACTCAATTGAGCTAGAACACGAAGGAGAAATCATTGAGGTTGGAGTTGAATATGAATGGAGACCAGTCGCTTGCTCGAGTTGCGGAATTTTTGGTCACAAGTGCCCTCCATCTGCTGAAAAACCTTCTGCTCGTGCCTTAGAAGCACAACCTTTGGTCTCTTCATCCAGAGTTCGTCCTGCTCTTGCTGCAGATACGGTTCTTCCCTCTCCGGTTGATACTGCCCCTACTCAGCAAGTGGTAATTGAGGCCTCTTTGGCCCCTGTTTTACCTTTGGCTACACCTCAGATGTCGCTACCTGTAATCCCTGACCCCACCAGCATCCTTCTTATTGGACCGTCTGGCTCGGGTGAAGACAAGATTCCAGCCCCGGCAACTTTGCCTCAGGATTCTTCTGATCCCATTCTTGCTGATTTGGGTTGGAAGAAGGTCAAGAATAAGAAAAAAAAAGCAGTCTCCAGCCAAGGATGAAGCTTCCTTCTATCTTGCCCCGCCTAGTGAAAGGGGGCAGCTCTTGAAACTGAAGTCCCCTTTACCACCGAACCTAGCTACTATGGTGAGCTCCAAGCCTCCAAAAAGCTCCTCTCAGGTTACTATCAGAGCTAATCAAGGGCGATCCCAGCAAAAGTCGGGTCTCGCGTCCCCTGTTGACTATCACCATAATTCGGATGTAAATGAGATTTGTAGTGTGAGTAGTTTGGTTGCTCCGAGTGATGATGATCTGCTCTCAGATAGACCCTTGTCCTCAAAAGGCCCGAGTTCTCTTAAGGTGGTTATGAGCGTTCAGGACCAACTTTTGTTACTTCCACCGGACCCTCCTGCAACGCCCCCTTCGGCTGTTCCTAAGGGGACTTATACTAGTCACAAGGCCTCTAAGAGGAGGTAAGTCCTTGTTTTTCCCCATCCTAATTTTTTTTGGCTTCTGGAATATTAGAGGCATGATGAATCCCATCAGACGTGCGGAAATTAGAAAGTTTGTTTCTTCAAACAAGTTGTGCCTGGTGGGGCTTTTTGAGACTAAGGTTCCTGAATCTCTTTTTGATTCCATATCTTTTACCTTGCTGAGAGGATGGAAGTGGGTTGCCAACTATGATTGTGCCCCACGTGGTAGAATTTGGCTCGGGTGGAACCCGGATTTTGCAAATTTTGATCTTATCTCTACTAATGCTCAGGCTATTCATGGCCACTTCAAGCTTAATGCTGTCAATACCTCCTGCTACATTTCGGCGATGTATGGAGAGCACACTTTTGTCAAACGCAAGTCTCTATGGAAGGATCTCGTCCATTACAATGATCTTTTCCAAGATTCGGCTTGGCTTGTGGCAGGCGATTTCAACGCTATAAAGGACCCTTCTGACCGTCTTGGTGGTTCTAATACATGGCTGCCATGTTTTAATGATTTCCAGCTTTGTCTTGACCAAACAGAATTAGTGGACCTCAGGTATGTTGGTCTCCGGTATACTTGGTCAACTTCGGCTGGTTCCTCAAGGAAGCAAAGGAAAATTGACAAGGTCTTAGTTAACACTAAATGGAACATCGACTTCTCCTTTTCGAAAGCGGCTTTTTTGAACATTAATCCGCCGTCCAGGAAGAAGCCTTTTAAATTCTTCGACTTCTGGACTGAGCATCCAAACTTTCTAACTATTGTCCAGCAAGCATGGAACTCTCCAGTGATTGGCTATCCCATGTTCAGGCTTGTCTCTAAATTGAAATTTCTAAAGGCTCGCCTCAAATTGCTAAACCAAGAAGCTTTCTCAGACATCTCTATTAGAACTACTGAAGCTAGAGAAGCTCTTCACTCTACTCAAGTTGGTCTCCAATCTGACCCTAATAATGCTAATCTTGCAGAACTTGAAAGATGCCAGCGGCGTTTTTTCATAGACCTTCGTGGTCAAGAAGAATCCTTTTATCGCTAGAAATCAAGAGTTAAATGGCTTAAAGAGGGAGATCGAAACACAAAGTTTTTCCACAATTATGTGAAGGCGAGACACCTCACTAATTGAATCCTCACTGTTAAGGACTCCTCTGGCTCTCTTATCACCGATCCAACTCGGGTGCCGCAAGTTTTTGTCTCTTTTTTCTCGGATCTATTATCCCCCATGCTACCCTTGTCAAGCCGTCCCTGGAAGACTTGCGGCAAGTTATTCGCAGCCCACTCTCGGATGCCCAGGTTTGCTCCATTGCTGCAACTGTCTCGGACTTTGAGATTAAAGACACCCTTTTTTCTCTTCCAAGAAGTAAAGCTCCGGGCCCTGACGGCTTTACTGCTGAATTCTATAAAAACAATTGGAGAATTGTTGGACCTTTGGTGATTCGGGCTGTGAAGGATTTCTTTCCTCGGGTCATCTCCTGAAAGAAGTTAATGCTACAATTCTGGCGTTAATACCTAAGGGTACCTAATGCTTGCGAGGTTACTGATTTCAGACCTATTGCGTGCTGCAATACTATTTATAAAGTCATTACAAAAATCTTGGCAAATCGGATTGCTATGGTTCAAAACAGTATTATTAATTCTGCTCAGAATGCCTTTGTCAGAGGTAGGAGGATTAGAGACAACATTTTATTGGCACAGGAGCTATTTGCAGGTTTTCACCGTGATCCTTATCTTCCGAAATGTGCCGTTAAAGTTGACTTCCACAAAGCTTATGATACCGTGGATTGGGATTTCTTGGAGTTAACCCTTCTAGCCTTCCGATTTCTGGAGTGGTTTATTAAACTGGTCATGGTTTGCGTTCGCACGCCTATGTTCTCTATCTCTATCAATGGGGAGCTTCACAGCTTCTTTGCTAGTGGCAGAGGCATCCGGCAAGGAGACCCGATGTCTCCTTATCTGTTTACCCTAGTGATGGAAGTTTTTTCGGGCATCATCAATCTGAGGACCTCCATCAAAGATTTCAATTTCTTTTGGAGATGTAAATCTATGAGACTATCTCATCTCTTTTTCGCTGACGACGTCTTCCTGTTCTGCCGTGCGAATCGGAAGTCGGCGGTGGTCCTTAAAAGGAGCCTTGACACTTTCTCCTCCTGGAGCGGTCTTGTACCGAACGGAAACAAAAATGATGTTTTCCTATCGGGAGGCTCCTCTTCCCTTCAGAGGAATATTCTATCTACATTTGGTTTTCAAGAAGGCAAACTCCCTATTCGGTATCTAGGGGTACCTATCATCTCTTCTAGATTAACCAAGACCGACTGCACTGAGTTGATCAACCGTATTACAGCAAGAGTCCAATCTTGGACTCATCGATTTCTTTCTTTTGCAGGGAGACTCCAACTTATAAGGTCCGTTCTCTATTCCATTCAGGTGTTTTAGGCCAGTGTCTTTTCTTTACCTGCTGCTGTTCTTTTGAATATTGAGCGCATCTTGAGACAATTTCTTTGGAAAGGTTTTGCCCTCGGAAAAGGCGGGGCCAAAGTCTCATGGCTAGATATTTGCTTGCCAAAATCTGAGGGCGGCTTGGCTATTAGAAACCTTAAAGATTGCAATAGAGCTTCCTTGCCCAAATACATTTGGTTCTTATTTACTGATAAGGAGTCACTGGTGTCGTTGGATTCACTCGATTTTCTTAAAAAGAGTGAATTTCTGGATTTCTCCTCAACCAACCTTATGCTCGTGGGCTTGGAAAAAAATCTTGCAGCTTAGGCCCTACTTTCGCCAGTCCTTTCGTTGGAAAATTGGCAATGGAATGCAGACATCTCTATGCCATGATAACTGGCTTCCATGTGGTCCTTTGGACACAATTATTTCTTCCACTGTAATGGAGGACTCGGGTTTATCTAAGATGGCAGCTATCTCTGAACTGTACACCTCTGCCCTGGCCTTTAAATCCCGCCTAGAAAGTTGGGGCTTCTCCTTGCCGGTGCTTTCTAATGTTTGTGACCAGTTCCTTTGGTGCAGTGATTCTTCGGGCCTTTTTTCGGTTTCTTCGGCCTAGAATTTAATCAGAGTTAAAAAAGATCGAGTTCCTTGGGCAACTCTGGTTTGGGATAATGCCTTGGCACCGCGTTATCAATTTCTATTATGGCTTATTGCCAAGAAGCGCCTACCGACTCAATCACTCCTACTTTCTTACGGTAGGATTGACTACTCGGTCTGGCCTTCGCTCAACTCAGCCGGACTCTATTGATCACCTTTTCTTTCACCTGTCAAACCCCTGCTACCCCGGCTTATTTCGGGCTTCTAGGTGCAACATACCTTGGAGAATCGGACCGTGGACCGAGACCTCCACGTGGGCTCTAAATTTTTATCGGGTAAGGATTTCTTCCACAAAATTGCTAGGTTCTCTTTTGGAGCTCGTGTTATCTAATTTGGAAGAAGAGAAATTGCATCATCTTTCGGGGTGAAACTGTTTCCGTGTCGGCTCTCAAAAATCATTTAATCAAAGTTGTCAAGGACAGAGTTCTCTCCTTCAAGAATGTGCCTCCTACCCCAAGAAATAGAAGACTTCAAAGGAATTGGGGCTTCGACCCCTCGGTCTTTTCTCGGTAGCTTGCTTGATGCTGTTGATGATTGTCTTTGTACCATCCTAGTTCTCTCGTCCCGCTTTTAAGTGGGTAGTAGAGATTTGCTAGGTTTGGTTTTGCCTCGGCCCGAGTTGTGGGTGTTTTCTTCTTTCTTTGTTTTCCCTTCGACTCCCTTCCTCTGTTCCTGCTGTGCGGTCAGAGTGTAAGTTGGCGCCGTTCCTTGTTTGTCCAAAGTTATTAATATATTCTTACCTTTCACCAAAAAAAAAAAAAAAATTGGGTTGATTGATGGTGTGCTTGTGTGATCACCTAATAGCCTAATGCGTATGAATATGCGGGGTGAAGAACCCATCCTGATGCGTATGAATATGCGGGGTAATGAACCCATCCTAATGCGTATGAATATGCGGGACGATACTTGATTAAGTTCGGATGCCCCGTGTCAACGAATGCTAGTCATGGTGAAGGCCGGGCCGATGCTCCTGTGTGGAATGCCACTCTGATGCGTATGAATACGTGGGATGATGCCGTGCTCGAAGAAGAGGGTCGATGCCCGGTTACGCCGGATGACCGCCGACTGTTGAGTTGGCTGTGGCCGATGGGTCGTAATAACTGGAACATACCTGAATGGTTGTGATAGTTGCGCTTGATTATAGGACAAAATTATGTGGCACAGTATGGGACGTGTCATAACGGTTTGGCCTTATAATCAGGACCCATGTGATTGAAATGATGCGTTCCAATTATTAAACCGCATTTGCTACACTGATGATGGTATATATGTTGAGCTAACGTGTAGCTACGCACCGAGGCGAGGTGAGTTTTTTTGCGATGCTTGTTTAGGCTGCCTTTTGGTGAATTTGCGTCCTAATCGGGGCTTAGGGTTTGACTCGTTGAGATTTTATCTCACCCCGTTATGGGCTATCCTTTTTTAGGGCCGTAGCGTGGAGATTTGTTGAGTGCAGATATGGTGGGCGCGAGATGCAACACCTTTTGGCTGGCCTTGCTATTAGCGAAGTTTAGGATGACCCTGATCCCTGAGGTTTTTGAGAGGGTCGGTTAGAAGTTGTCAGTGTAAGGACTTGTAAATTATTAAACTTCCTAGGAACAACAATGGATAAATAAGTCGTGGTTTCTATGGGAAAATCGCGATCATGTTTCACTATCTCTATGTTTGTTTATTAGCCGGGTGTTTATTTAATTTGCTTCCCCATGTGCTTAATTGATAAAAAAAAAAAAAAAAGAATGGGTTGGTGACGCGTCCTGAGACATCGCATTTTCAGCCTACCATCGAGGGATGTGCGCGTGCCCGGGGTTCGGGGCGTGACACATACTCTGTATCATTTTTTTTGTGCATTTTTTTTCTACTTTATTTCCCTTCCAAAGTTGAAGCACCATCCCAGAGGCAAACCATCTTGACGAGCTCCAAAGCTTCTTTATCGTGCCGTGTTTCACGAGTGAAAAGAATCTTTTCTAATAAATTACAATATCCCACTTCTTCACAAAGGTATACCTACTCGATTAATTTGATAAGTCCAATAACGTGATGAGAACGAGAGGAAAGGGTGACTGAACTATTTTGAGGTAGACCAGATTATCCTCCACGCAAAAACAAGAAGAAAAATCCACTTTCTTCCCTAATTTCAGGCTTTCCCTTTCAATTCCCACATTAAAGTCCCATTGTCTACATGCAAATTCTGCAACCATGATAAAATATAAACTGAAATTTTCTCTTGATCACTAGCCAAGCACGTGAGGCTTGGCCTGATTCACATGGGTGTATTTCAAATAACCAGATCAGGTGGTGACCATTTATAAGTGTGAACGTTATCTCCTAAGTCAATCCAACATGGGGCATTGGGATGTTTCAAGTTTTTTGAGAGGAATGGAAGACTTTCGTAACGAGGAGTGCACGTCACCAAGATTATTGACTTGGTTGTTGACTTGATGGCACCGATTTTCTTCTATAAGTTCGTCTCGGCTGCACTTCTCATGCTCATGCAAGAAACAAAGAAAAGCCCACCCCAAAGTAACCTAAACAACCTGTCATGGCCTTATCTCAAAAACAACCCTCCATGTCGTTCGTCGCTTGTGTCCTCCTTATGCTCACGCAAGAAATGCCTTGTCTTGCTTCATCTGGAAGCCCTTCTCTAGTGACCCTTGCTGGTCCTAGTAATCAAACCAGAAATGAGGAACTGGAGGCACTCCTTACATGGAAGTCTGAGCTAGACAGCCAGAGTCACTATACTTTGTCTTCGTGGAATGGAAGCAACCCTTGTTCATGGCGTGGAATCGATTGCGATCCTCCTGGGAGCGTTGTGAGCCTTAACGTCTCAGATTCTGCCATACATGGTACGCTTCGTCATCTCAATTTCTCCCTACTGCCCAAATTGGTCACTCTGAAGCTTGCCAACAACTCACTTTTCGGAAACATCCCTCCGAGCATGGCTCTTCTTGCCAAGCTTACTCATCTAGACTTGTCTCGAAATCACTTCTCAGGAAACATTCCAGCTCAACTAGGGTCCTTGCGATCTCTCCAGGTTCTCAAACTATCGAATAATAATTTCAATGGCCCAATTCCCAATGAGATAGGCAGCTTGAGCAACTTGACCGGCCTATTTCTTTCTACAAATAAACTTTCTGGTTTCATCCCTAGAGAAATAGGAAGGCTCAAGTCTCTCAATTACCTCAAGTTAAAGAACAATCGCATCACTGGTCCTATTCCTGCTTCCACGGGAAACATGAGCAGCTTGATAAAGATGTGGCTTTGCCATAATCAACTTGTTGGGGCCATTCCAGAGGAAATAGGGATGTTGGGGTCTCTCATTAAACTTGATTTATCTTCCAATTATCTCAGTGGTTACATCCCTAAAACTCTAGGAAATTTGAGTGATTTAGCATTTCTTTACTTATATCAAAACCAACTTTCCGGTCCCATACCTTCGGAAGTTGGAGGAATGAGATCCCTCATATATTTCCTATTGCCATTAAATGATTTAATAGGTCCTATCCCATCATCCATAGGTAAATTGAGCAATTTGAATCACCTTTCCCTTCACATGAATAAGTTGTCGGGCTCCATCCCATCATCCATAGGTAACTTAAGTAATTTGAATGCTCTTGACCTTTACAACAATAAACTTTCCGGGCCCATTCCGTCCTCCATAGGCAACTTGAGCAATCTGAACAATCTTTTCCTTCACACCAATGAGTTGTCAGGCCCTATCCCATCATCCATAGGTAACTTGAACAATCTAGAAGCTCTTGTGCTTCACATCAATGAGTTGCCGGGCCCTATCCCGTCATCCATAGGAAAGCTAGGACTCCTTGGTCATTTAATTCTATTTATGAATAATCTAGAGGGCTTTCTTCCCATCGAGATGAATAATCTCACATCCCTCATTGGCCTAGCTCTATCTGATAACAACTTTGTTGGCCCTATCCCGCCATCCATAGGTAACTTGAGCAATCTAAAACAACTTTTTCTTCACATGAATGAGTTGTCCGGCCCTATCCCGTCATCCATAGTTAACTTGAGCAATCTGAAAAATCTTTTGCTTCAATTTAATGAGTTGTCAGGCTCTATCCCATCATCCATCATCCATAGGAAAGCTAGGAATCCTCGGTCATTTATTTATATCCACGAATAATCTAAAGGGCTTTCTTCCCATCGAGATGAATAATCTCACATCCCTCACTGGCCTAGATCTATCTATTAACAACTTTATTGGCCAATTGCCACAAGAGATCTGCAATAGCCAAGCTCTTGTTTTTTTTTTTATTGCAATTAACAATCACTTCACTGGACCCATCCCGAGAAGCTTGAGAAATTGTTCGAGTTTGCGTAGAATTAGGCTCCATAGTAACTCGCTCAAGGGAAATATAACCAATGCTCTTGGTGTGTACCCATACTTGGATTACCTTGACTTGAGCAACAATGAACTTTATGGTGAGTTACCACCGACATTGGGAGAGTATAGAAATTTGACGAGCTTGATAATCTCCAACAATAGAATCTCCGGCACCATACCACCTCAAGTTGGAAACATGAATCAATTGCATAGACTGGACCTCTCTTCAAATCATATAGTTGGGGAAATTCCTAAAGACCTAGGAAAATTGAAGTTGCTGCTAGAGCTTTCATTAGATTGCAACCGTCTAGAAGGCCACATCCCTCAACAACTTGGAGCCTTGTCCAATATGCAGAAACTCAATATTGCAAGAAACAACTTGAGTGGCTCCATTCCTATAGGACTTGGGGAATGCTCCAACCTTTCGTTCTTAAATTTAAGTGGGAATAATCTTGATAACAATATTGTTGTGGAGATTGGCAATCTTTGGTCTCTCCAAGTTCTTGATCTAAGTCAAAATTTACTGACGAGAGAAATACCTAGACAATTTGCACAAATGCATAGATTGGAAATACTCAATCTCTCACACAATCAGCTTTCGGGTTCAATTGACTCGACCTTTGGTGATATGGTAAGCTTGACATCCATCAACATATCATATAATGAGTTAGAAGGTCCTTTACCAAATGTTCTAGCCTTTCGTAATGCTACAATTGAAGTTGTGAGAGGGAACAAAGGCTTGTGTGGAGTTATTGCTAGTCTCAAACCATGTACAACAACAACATCGAAAGGCAAGAGCAAAAACAAAAAGTTGATGCTAATTTTAATTCCTACTATCGGTTGCCTACTTTCATTGCTTTTTGTTATGGAAATTTCAAGTATAGTCTGCCAAAGATTAAGGAAAATAGAGCCTAGTTCGAACAATGGGAGCAATGAAAACTTGTGGGCAGTGTTGAGCTTTGACGGGAAGATGGTCTATCAGAGCATTATTGAAGCCACTGAGGAGTTTGATGCCAAATATTGCATCGGTGTGGGAGGACATGGAAGTGTTTACAAGGCTCAGTTGCAAACAGGCGAGATTGTTGCGGTCAAGAAATTTAAGGAAGCGGTGGAAGCTGAAATCACTAATCAAAAGGCATTTGAAAGGGAGATTCATGCTCTGATTGAAGCTCGGCATCGGAATATTATCAAGCTCCATGGCTTTTGCTCGAGTACTCGACATTCATTTTTGGTTTACGAGTTCCTGGAATCAGGCAACTTGAAGGATATATTGAACGATGAAGAGAGTATAACAACATTTGATTAGAATAAGAGAGTGAATGTTATTAAAGGTGTGGCTTATGCTCTGTCCTACATGCATCATGAATGCTCTCCTCCTATAATTCATCGAGATGTGTCAAGCAAGAACATTTTAATGAATGAAGAATACGAAGCTCACATCTCTGATTTTGGTACAGCTAAGGTTCTACATCCTTACTCATCCAATTGGACTTCCTTTAGAGGCACTTTTGGATATGCAGCTCCAGGTAAGTTGGTTTCTTCAACAAAAACATCCAATTAAATTGCCTTACTAAGATTTTGGCAAAAAAAGATCGAATTAATAAAAAATAGAAAAAAAATGTTGTTTTCCCACTGCAGAGCTCGCATACACAATGGAGGTGAAGGGGAAATATGATGTTTATAGCTTTGGAGTGGTGACATTGGAAGTAATCATAGGTAGACATCCAGGTGATCTCATATCAACTCTCACATCCTTAGCTTCTTCATCATCAAGCAATTCAACAGCTTCATGTTAGCCCCTAAAACAAGCTCTAGATCAAAGAATTCCATACCCAAATGGTGACACGCTAGGTCAAGTGGCTTTCATTGTAAAGTTGGCATTTACATGCCTGAGTGCAAATCCGAAGCAACGTCCAAGCATGCAACAAGTGTCCCAAGAGATATCGGCACGTAGATCGATCATGATAGGCGCGTGGGAGGACATAAAATTGGAAGAGCTAGTTGATCCCGGATGCTTCCCTTATTGACATTATGGTCCTTCAATAGCAAGTTGTGTGACTAGTTCTCTTTTATTTATCTTACAAGGATGGTATGCACTGTATCACTTATTTTCCCAATGATATTTGAGAGAATTCTTCTCAATGAATTTGTCATAATGTTTGCATTAAAACCTCTTTGGTAAGGGGCAGCCGAATTTTCATCATGTTTGGAGCATAATTTTTGGAGTAGGTGTGTGGCTTTTCTAACAATGGAGAAACAAGTCATTTTTCTAGAACAACTTTGTTTTCCATTCGAATCTGGCACAAGTAATTTGGTCATACATAAAGACAATCATTAAAGCTCCGTATGTGAATAACTCAACATTAAGTTGATCATGCATCTCTTTGGATTTTGTTCAGATGGGATCCTTCACCTTTGAGTGGATCAAACTAAATACTGATAGACCCTCTAAAGCCAACTCAAGATTTGCTAATGTAGGGGGTTATTTAGAAACAAAGGCGGTGATTGCATTGGTGGTTTGGCCACATTTGTAGGAATATATTCATTGACACAAGTAGAACTTTGGCCGTTATGATTAGGACTCAATTTCACAAAATAACTTGGATTTCATAAGATCATTAGTGAGATTGACCCTAGAGCCATCACTAATCTTCGTACTCCAAATCTTATGATTGATAATGCTAGCCTTACTTTGCTTAATGACATTAGAAGATTGTTACACATTAAAGTGCAACATAACTTTCAGTAAGAAAATAGCTCTGTAGACTAGCTTGCTAATCTTGAAATCGACAAACACTTGGATTCTAGTCTCTTTTCATTTGCTCTTATAGGTCTACTTCATGTTCTATTAGGTAATAAAATAGAAATAGTAGCATGAAGTTAAATTTTTATATTCAACTTTAACCCTTTTTCATACAAAAAAAAAATCCAATTAACATTCAATGTATCTAATAATTAACTTGACATAACAATTAATATAAAATAGATTGACAACAAACTTTGAGAATAATATAAAGAATATAGTCTTGGATTCGCATAAAGCACGAACATCTCGCTAGTATATAATAAATGAATAGGTAAGGAAAGCCGAGAGATTGACAATACTGCCAAAGAAAAAAGTCCTTTTGCTAAAGGGAGGGAAAAGGCCATATTATTCTCTTTCTTTGATTGGAAGAAATTGCCTTCCTCCCAAACTCTATTAGTATTTTTGAAATTTTTAGGCATAGGTACCTCTCATACACTTATAAACAAGAGCCAAATAAAAAGAGCAACTATAAAGTACACCATTGGTTTAAACAAAACTTTCCACAGTGAGCCTTGTTTACTCTTTATTTGAAGGTCGTAACTACCCTCATTCTCACTAACCGTCAAATTGAGGGCTTAGCATATTAATTAGTGCAGTTTACCTAGTCATTCGTGCATCTTCTTAAATTATGCATGTTGATGTATGAAGAAAATACCTATAAAAAAAAAAACTTAGTGTAGAATGCATATTAGGTAGTCATTAATTTATGCACAATCATGCATAGCATCCATGCATTTTGTCTTCATCTTTTTCTAAATAATAGTTTGCAAAAAATCTTCATGGCGATGGATAATGATATGCTTTGCTTTTGCTTAGTGCGTCTAGATTGTTTAGATTTTTTGCAATCAATTTATATGCTTTGATTATTGGATGTTACTTTCTTGTTTGCACACTCTCATCATGGCTTAGGATTAAAATTGGCCAAGACTACTTGCAAAAATATTTTCAAAATAAAGAGAAAAGGTATCAGAAGACTGTTAGCTTAATCCAGAGTAATTATGTAATTGTATCCATTGAATCTCCAATTCGCAGAAGTAAAATGTACTTCCGCAATATTATTTGTGTATCTAATCAACCCCAATCAATTAGTGGCGGCTCCAAAAGATAAGATTAATCACATACCAAAATACGATCAGTGAGGTTTGGGAGAGTCCGTGCTTAGCGCCATGCTTAATAATCTATTAGCTTTTCCTTTGTGGTTTTCATCGAAAAAGGCAGCAACAAAAGTGCATATGGGAAAGTATTGAATGAGGAAGAACTTCAACAAAAAGCGCAAAAAAAAAAAAAAAAAAAAAAAAACGAGGAAGAACAAGCCTGCCTAAATTGTTTACTTAGTATTTAGCATGAATTATTCTTTTTATAAGAAGCGTGTCACCGTTTTTTTTTTATTATTGTTGGGTCTTTCTCAGGGGTCCCTTGTTTTCATTGATCGATTCATGGCGATGTACCTTTATTCCATACACAGACGACATTATTCTGAAATATGAATTACAAATTGCTCGATCAATTCTATAAATATAAGTACACACTAGATAAAAAAAAAAATAATCATCATTAGAGACCTCGTATTTACTTGATAGACTTATTGGATGTAGAAGTCAAGAGCATTACCAATGGACTTTCCTTATGCTTGCGCGGTACTAGATAAGAGTGGACCACTTTAATTGATCCCACTTTCTAATGAAGTAATCCACAATGGCTTGAATAGATTCTCCCCTCGATGTCTTACATAGTGTGCCAAGCTCGTCTGCACCTTTGATCACGTGTGCTTCCCGACGGATATGATTAAAGAGTAAGGAGAGACAATTCAATAGTGATGAGTCGCGGATACTAGACAAGGGTATATTGAAAAGAACTCAACTTGAAAACTATCTCATTGGAAGAGGCAATAGTGAAACTACTCACTCCGGAGTTCATAGACCAGGGAGGGCCATTTGACAACCACATGTTATGAAGTAGCCACTTGTCATGGCATGCAGCCACCTGTAATAATTGGACCACCACCTGTTGACCAAATTCTAACAAAGTTCAACCATTTTCTAATAGCATTGAACCTGTGTTTCATGCTATAGGTAGGTACGGGGGAACTTGTCCTTTTTTCTTTGTCGTGTTTCACCAAGTGGAAGAAAATTCTCCAAAATCACCACCACTTTCTTGACAATGGCTTACGCATTTAATATAATGATTTCTACCAAATACCAAAGAGGAAATATAGCTCAAAACAACATCAGCATTTTTTAAAAGAAAAAGAAAATCGAAGATAGGTCTTTCTTGTGCATTTCTTGAATTCCGTGCTTTTTTTGGCCGGCGAGTTCGTCATTTCTAGTAAAGGTTGATTGTATTTTGGCAATATTATGTTTTTGAGTAGCTGACTTCCATCGGTCCTAGCTCTGAAGAAGATTAACAAGTCTTTGCAAATAAAGGGCCACGCGGATTAGATATACGATGTCCATTACTCATGTTAGCGGAAAATGCAACGGGCGGTAATGGCCTTGACAAAAATGAAAGATTAGTAGGTAATTACATAACGCTTCAAAGTTTAGAGATAAACACATACTATCCACAAAATTCAGAGGGAAAGAATTTGGAAAGTTTCTCTCCTTCACTAGGACTATAGTGATATCCCTCTCTCACTCTCTCCTAAAATTGTGCAACCAAGTATGTAAACTCAAACTTTAAATTATCAAAGAGTAATAATTCGACTTGGATTTTATGACATTTGTACGCTAGTTGTATGAAGAATTTACATGCTCTCGAGAAGGTTGCCAAATTTAGTTCTTTACACGTACAACTTGGTCTCTATCAAGTGTCAGATGATCAATAATTCGATGATGCTTTTTGCCTTTATTCATCAGATCCATTTAACTTTGCAAAAGCACACATCAAAAGATGCTTAAAAAGGGAGATTGCTAGCATCGATCATGTTAGAAGTAAAAATCAAATGCGAAAAACAAGATCGATTATAGACAAACCTCCAACCATCGTTTGTATTTACGTTCATCAGAAAATCTAAAAAATTCAGCGAAATATCAGGTACACTCTACTAACCCAATTCCCTAGCATATTGATGGTGTATTTCAAAATTTAGAAGGTTTGCATTAGATCTTGTGATTACCCATTAGAAATGAATGATCATTCATTTTATATACCGTCTCCCATCAAGACGATTACCAAATGGGCAATTGTCATCAAAAGGTAAAAAATGTGGAAAAATTACATATGGAATAACCGCCCCTTTAAAGAGAAAATATGGGTCCGAAAATGTGGGATCACATAACATAAATAACATTCTCCCATTTGATCCTATCATTTTCATCATACGGATTATCCAACCAAATCCACGAAAAAATTTATACTTAAAGAAAAGAAACAAAACACATGGATCATAGCGATATGTCCTCTGAGAGTGAGTAATTTCTTCCATGTATTACAATACATTTTATTTCTTTAATGTCAGCCTATATGTAACAACACATCTTAATGAATAAATCCTATGTTTATTCCAAAACCAAGAATAAATGTTATTCTCATAAATAAACAACAAATTATGTATACAAAAAAATTAGAATCAACATTACAACAAAATAAGAATTTCATACAACAAAAAAATCATCCATGTGACGATAAATCACATGATGGGACCTATTCATATACTAGTTACATGATCCTTATATTTCATCGGTGGCATACCTTTAGTTAAAAGATCAGTTATCATCAATTTAATGCTAACGTGTTCTATGACCATTTTATTATCCTTAACACGTTCACTTATGGCTAAATACTCGATGTCAATATGTTTACTTCGACTGCCACTTTTGCCATTTTTAGCCATAAAAATCGCAGCTGAATTGTCACAATATATTCTTAGTGGCCTAGAAATAAAATCAACAATTCTAAGCACAGTAATGAAACTCTTTAACCATACACTATGCAAGGTAGCCTCAAAACAAACTTAGCTTCCATAGTGGAAATATCAGTTAAAGTCTACTTCGCACTTCTCCATGACACGACTCCGCCAGCTAATATAAAAATGTATTCAGATGCTGATTTTCGTGAATCAACGTAACTTGCGAAATCCACATCCAAATAACCGACTACTTTTAGGTTGTCAGTCCGTCTATACATAAGTATGTACCTTTTGGTACCTTGAAGATATCTCATCACTTTCTTTGCAACTCTCCAATGGTCCATACCTAGATTACTCTAATATCTTCCCAACATTCCCATAGCAAAAGCGATGTCAAGTCGAGTGCAAACCTGAGCATACATCAAGCTTTTGACAGCAAAAGTATATGGAATGTTATTCATTTGTTCCATTTCTAGATCGTTTTTCGGGCATTTTTTCAAATTGAACCTGTCACCCTTCACAATGGGTGCTATACTTGATAATATTTCATCAGAAATCTCTATAAAGCCTTATTGATATAGGTTTCTTAAGATAGTTGTGACATCCCAGATTTTCAGTCATGTTTTCAATCGAATAAATTGGGCATTTCATTGACGCGTCTATAGGGCTATTCTCAGAACTGATCATCCTAGAGATAACTAGATTATTTGGGGAAACCAATAAGGATTTTAAGGCAAATAGACTTGAGAATTCGACTAGAGATCGGCTTCTTGACCGTGTCTATCTTTAGAGGCCATTGCGGCGCAGTATAAAATCGATTAGAGATCAGAGATAGGTCGGTTCGACTGAGATGTGTGGCTAATCGTGGGTGACACCACTAAATTAGAAAATTCTTGTTGACCGACACTAGACCGATTTCTTATTGTTTTGGTACCCTGTGTCCGTATTTGAATCCTCGAGATTTTCACAACAATCAAGAGTCGTCAATGAGTCGAGTGGGTTCATTGTGGCTCGAAGAAAATCGACCACGGGTCATTTGCACTAAAAATTTCTGAAAGTTACCCGATAGTTTAGGTCACGCTAAAAACGCGTCGAATGAAAATTAACCGTGAATTCGAGTCCGATTTCAGAAATGGAAAGTTACGTGGTGTCACGATCAATTCTAGGAACGTTGACTCGCCTCAAAAGGTTTTTCGAGATTCCGAGATTTTTACGGAAAATCGTTCGGACGTCGCGGAAAATTAACAGAAATTCATATGGACCGAATTTAAGGGAGTTTGGACTTTCAAACCAAGCCAATGAGTGTTGGGGATTTATAGAAAATTGTTCGGGATTTTTCTTCATCGAGATTGGATCTCAATTTGGGAATTCGTCGAAGAAATCGGAAGCTCAAAATGTGAAATTCGGAACTAAGGGAGGACAGCATTATTTTGGACCTTAAATTGGTTTAATGGTGGAATTTATGCTTGAAAATGAGGAGGGAGACATAGAGGATGAGATTGAAGCCTTGAGAGGTTAATTGATTTTGTGGAGGCCATTTGAGATGAAATTGAGATGGGATGAGTGTCCATTTGAAGCCACGATTTTAAAATTCATGCCGCCTTCCCCAAGATTTTTTTTGACCAATTGAGATGTTATGGGGAGTGTATTGTTGGCTTCAAGGTGAGCCAAGAAGACTTCTTGGAAGGGTTCAAAGGGATAATCATGTGGAAAATAAAGGCTTGTGGGCTCCTCAACCTCATCTCTATCCATCTCTCTCTTCCCTCTCACTAAGCTGCCGTCCAAAACTTCTCCATTTTCGTGAGCTCCATCCTCGGTCTTCTTCATCACTTACCGACTCCCCTCCGCAACTCCATCTCTCTCTCTCGATTTCTTTCCCTTCACCCCCTCGAACTCTCACGCCAACAAGCTGTTCGGTCGACTTCATCAACACAAGAAGCCACTTCTTTTGACCTCCCAATCCTCACGATTTTAGCTCAACATCCACCAAGTTCTCCTTTGCTGCCCTCTCTCGGTCAAACTCCTCACCGCTGAAGACTCGAGCAAGCATCCGTGTGGTCTTCTCCAGCTCGTGGCCACCGGAACTACAGCTGCCACGTCCGAAGATCTCTCCCGGTTTCTACCAGCACGCCTCCACCATCTTTTGTTCCCCAGTCAAACCAGTCGGTTTGTTGATCGCTGCATCATCTCCAGCAGCTTCACGTGCCACGCCGTTGCCTCGTCCAACACATGCCCACGAAGCCCAACGCCAGCTCACTTCACGGGTCAACGAAGCAGCTCCATCCTCTCGGTTGTTGACCGCCAAACGTCCACGAAGCTACTCCATCGTCCGCACGTCTCTGCCAGCGAAGCCACCGAGCGCCATCTTCTCTCCATCCGCGGCCAGCTGTCCACGATTCTGTTTCCCCAGGTCAACCGTCGAAGATCCCAGCAAGCCTTCGTCGACGCCAGCTCCTTTGATTCAGCTTCGGTTTGCAGAGTGCAACCCAGCGAAGACAGGCCCAGTTCGGCAGGGCCCATCTTCAGCAACAATTCGGGCCTTTTGGTACAGTCCACTGATCAGCCCAGCTTCCATTTTGTAACTTGCTTGGCCCAAATCTCCAGCAGCCCATCAACTGAAAGTTTAAGGCCCAATCTTCCAGCAAAGCAATTGAAGCCCAGTCCACATCTTGAAGCCCAGTTCAGTTTAGTTTCAACGAGGCCCAGCAAGTTCAGCCCAGTCTAAAGGAAGCCCAGTCTAGCGCAAGAACAAATCTCATTTGGGCTGAGATTTGTTGAGCCAAGGTCGAGGCCCGGTCCAAGTCCGCCGGTGTTGTCGAAAGTCCGATTTTGGCCGCCGTCGCGTCGCCATTGCGGTGATTCGGTCCCTGTTTTTAATCAAGTGAGTTTTACTCACTAATGCTTTATTAGTTTGCTAATTATGTCTTAGGGTTGGTTAGATTTAATTACATGCACTTAGGTGGTTAGATTAGGTTAGAACAATTAATTTAGTGACTTAATGATGCATGTTAGGTGGTTAGACCTAGCTATTAGCAAGTACAAATGTTTGGTTATTTATTGAATGCATCTCGGGATTTTTCCCGACCCGTTTCGGGCTCCAATAAGGCAATATGGGCCTAAATTGGATTTTTAATATTTATTTATTTATTTTCGAAATTAATTAATTAATTATTTATTTTTCCGGAAATTCAACCGGGATGGCCGGTGACCGGAATTTCGTGCTGATTGTCATGGTGTAGTCCGTTTATTTATTTGAGCTCTACATTGTGTGGAATTGAATTTATTGTGGAATTTTAGGAATTGTCCTAAATTGTTTGTTATTGAATATTTGATTGGTAATGGCCAAGCATGGGTATATAGCGCCAGTACGTTGATGGGCTATATAGTAGGGAAAATGGTGAGAGCTAACTGAGAACATTATTGGTTGAGACCAATTAGGTACGATATTATTGGACATACGTGGTTCGGTGATTGGAAGTATCACTGGCAAAAACGGCGCCTTAAAGAACGCACGTAAATGACTTATAGACAAACGTGGTTCGGTGATTATGGAAATATCACTGGTGAAAACGACGCCTTAAAGAACTCACGATTTTGTCTATAGCCGATGTCACCTTGGCGAAAACGGCGCCCTTGAAAGGACACGTGGTTCGGTGATCGAGGATATCACTGGTGAAAACGGCGCCTTAAAGAACGCACGGTGTCGGTGATCGGTATGTCATTGGCGAAAACGACGCCCGAGAAACACATGTGATTTGGTGAATGAGTACACCACTAAGAGATCATGGTATGAGTGGGAATGACCTAGAGATGGTCTGACTGACATGTAATCGACTAAGTCGATTGATCAATACTTGATCGGATGTCGTGAATTGTTTGAATATCTGTGTTTAACCTTGAATTGCAGGTTGGAACCAAGGCAAAGGTAAGTCCTCTGACTCGTGTTATGCTTAAGCAACCGTATGGTGTATTAGTTTACTAATCGAGTCGTAGGGGGTAGGACTCGCTGAGACGTGGTCTCATTGGTTATTGAATAACCATTTCAGGACCCTGAGGAAAAGCTGAGGAGGAAGAACCTGAAGGGGAGAAAGTATTTTGAAGTAGAAGATGATCCAGAGAGGGATCTTGAGTACAACCCAGATGTGGATTGAGATCCCATCCCTTTTGTGCACCCTGTCTTCGTGTAGATAGGTGTGAGACAAGTATGTTGTGAATAGTATTGTAAATATACTATGAGTTGTGCTGTTAATGAAAGTGTGGTTATGAATTTCAATATGAAAAATATGACCTGCTTTTCTATCCCATTGTTTTATTGTCTGGGGATTTATAACTGCTTCCGCATGTGCTTAATAAAAAGAAAGGGTCGGCGATACATAGTCCTGGGATATCGCATTCTAAAATCGACCAAGTAGAAGGATGTACGCGCGTCCGAGGATCGGGGCGTGACAATAGTCTTAAAATTCTTTGAGGTCTATCTTTATAGATCTTAATGCCAATGACATAGGATACCTCACCAATATCATTCATCTCAAAATTCTTAAAGAGAAATTGTTTCATTTTATGTAGCAACCCATTTATCATTGGTTGCAAGTAGAATATCATCCACATATAGCACAAGGAAACAAATATTACTCCTACTAACCTTCTGATATATATTGATCCATGATATTCTCTATAAAACCGAATGAAGAGATAACATCATGAAACCTTAAATACCATTGGCGGGATGCTTATTTCGGAACTATTATATGTCCAAGGTCCAATATTGAAATAATTTCAGAGGTTTCAAGCCATATATAGATTTCTTAAGCTTGCATACCAAATGCTCACTTTTACTAGAGGAAAATCCTTCAGGTTATTTCATGTAAACCTTCTCCTCTAGTTCTCCATTAAGGAACGCCATTTTTACATCCATCTGATATAATTCCATATCAAAATGGATAACCAATGCCAAAATAATACGAAGAGAATCTTTCTTAGATACAAGAAAAAAATTCTACGAATAATCGATTACTTCCTTTCGAGCGAATTCTTTGACAACGAGCCTAGTTTTATATCTTTCAATGTTACCTAATGACTCGTTTTTAGTTTTGAAGACCCATTTACAACTAATGGCCTTCGCACCATCAGGCAACTCAACCAAATCTCAAACTTCATTAGATGTCATAGAACTCATCTCTCCCTTCATGGCATTGTATCACAAATTGGATTTATCACTGTCTATGGTTTATGAAAACGTTTCAGGATCATTTTCAGCTCAAATATTGTAGTCAGATTATTGTAAATACACAATATAATCAATAGAAATTGCCGATTTCCTTATTCTAGTAAATTTTCTCAATGTTGCATCAACATTCTCTTGAGGAGCATGTTGCTCAACCGGTTGCTCAATAGTTTTTAATAATTGCTGAACAACTGGATCTACTAGATCAATATCAGCAGGTTGTAGAACTTCAACGATTAGTTGTTCAATGACCGACTAAGCTAAGGGGGCATTATGAGTAACAACCAACCTAGTACTTGAGGTGGAAGATTGAGTGTCTAAATAATATTTCTTATAAACAAGATCCTTCGATCGATCACTCCCACTAATCAAGTCATTTTCAAGAAATTTAGCATTTCTTGATTTCATGATCTTAGTGGTGTGATATAGATAATAAAACTTGTATCCCATGGACCTTTCGGCATATCCAATAAAATACCCACTTATAGTCCTTAGGTCCAACTTATTTTCTTGTGAATTGTAAACTCTCATTTCAGATGGATATCCCCAAACACGTATATGTTGCAAACTTGATTTCCGACCTTTAAATAACTCAAAAGGTGTCTTTGGGACAGTTTTGGTTGAAACTCGGTTTAATATGTACTATACCGTCTTAAGTGCTTCAGTCCACAAAAACTTAGGAAGTTTGGAGCCGCTAAGCATAATCCGCACCATGTCCAATAAGGTTTGGTTTCTTTTTTCCGCTACATCATTTTGGTCTAAAGAACCGGGCACTATATATTGGGCAACTATCCCATGCTCTTGAAAAAACTTTGCAAATGGACCAAGTGCTTGTTCATTTTCAGTGTATCCACCATAGAATTCTCCACATCTAGTTGATCTCACAATATTAATTTGTTTGCCGTATTGTTTTTCTACTTCCGCCTTAAATACCTTAAATGCATCTAATGCTTCGTGCTTATTATGAATCAAGTAGAGATACATGTAACAACAGTAATCCCCTATGAAAAAGATGAAGCATTTTTTACCACATGAGTCCATATTCAGACTACAAATATCCATATATATGATTTCTAATATTTATGTACTCCTTTTGGCACATTTCTTCGTCTTGTTGGTCTGCTTTCCCTTTATATAGTCCACACAAATATCACAACCCGTAAAATCTAAAGTACTGAGTACTCCATCATGAACCAATCGCTTAATTCAATTTATGGAGATATGTCACAATATCCGGTGTCACAACACAGAGAAATCTTCTTTCACAACACGTCGTTTTATACCGTTGTTATCATGAACATGCATCATATTATAATAGACATTGTCTTGTAAATTAATTCGAAAAAGACCATCAAATAAAGTACCACTCCCAACAATTTCATATTTAAATGATAAACAAAAGTTGAATCTGAAAAGTTAAAAGAGTAACCCAAAGGTACAAGTCTTGAAACTAGAATTAACTTTCTAGATAAACTAGGAACATGAAAGGTCATTTTCAAATTCAAAATAAAGTCACTATTGAGAACTAGTTTATATATCCCAATAGCTTCCATATGCGAACGTATCTTGTTTGCTAAATAGATGCTTTATTCATTTCCCATTGGCTTCATGTAGTTTTGAAAACCTTGCAAGAAATTCGAAATGTGGATTGTAGATCCAGAATCAATCCATTAAGTATTGTGACTCACATCAACCGTATTAAATTCATAACAAACACAAGAAATTGGCTTACATTTCTTCTCGAACCAGACCTTAAATTTATCGCATCCCTTCCTTATATGCCCCTTCTTTTTACAGAAGAAACATTTGAATTCTTTCTTAATGTCAGCTTGAGGAGGTATCTTACATTTTTTTTTTCCATTATGCTTGCCATGGCCCTTATTCTTTTATTATGTTGCCAAATGAGCACTTTCTCCCATTTCCATAATCAGTCTTTCTTCCTCTTGAACACACATGGTCACGAGTTCATTAATTGACCACTTATTCTTATGTGTGTTGTAAGAGATCTTAAAAGGTGCATACTATTGCGGGAGAGTATTCAAAATATGATACACAAGAAAAGATTCAAATATCTCAATCTCATGGTTCTTAAGCTGAGACGCAATGTCCCTCATTTACATGATGTCCTCACGCACACCTCTAACACTAGTGAGTTTCAACGATGAAAACTTCATAATTAGGGTCATGCATGCACTTTCTTTGAAGTATCAAACTGCACATCAATGGCCTCCAACAAAGCCTTAGCATTGTTATGCTGAGCAACCGAACCACAAATATTATGAGATATTTTAGACCTAATAAATATTGCACTAATGCAGTTAGACCGCTCTCATTGATTATAAAGGGTTATCTCAACTGCCGTGCTCAAATTAGTAGGAGCAAGTGGTTCGTCTTTCCTTATAGCATAGTCAATGTCCATCCACCCCAATTGAAGAAAAACTAACTCATTCCAAACTTTATAGTTCTCACCATTCAGTATGAAAATATCACACTTAAATTCAGAGAAATTTACAAGGTGCAAAACTACATATCAAACAATCATGCTTATGTCACAAAATTTAAGGCAAAATATACATAAATCATGTTTTACCAATGTAAACATGTCACAAATATGAATCACATAACATAAAAACTGATTGTGGATTAAGTTTTTAATTTAAATAGATTCATAATTACATCATGAAGAAACTATCATATTATATATATTTTCTTAATCCTTATGGGTAAATTAAGAAAAATAATATGATATTTCATCCTAAGTAATCATATTAATATAATGAAAATTCATGTGGGATAAAATTCATCATATTAATATAATTAACTACAATCAATGTCCATTTCTAAATATGATTTGGAGGCTCTTAATATATAATTTAATTAATTAAAGATGCTGTGGTTATTCTCTAATTAATTAAATATATGGATCATTAGACATTTAATTTCATGCACAAAATATTCATAAAAATGCATGAAATGACAAAATAGTAAATAAATGCACCAAGGGGTAGAACAATAAAATAATTCGACCAAGGATAGAATCGTAATAACATGAAAAGAGAGGGGCAAAAGGGTAAAAAGGTGCCGTGGGCATGTCAGGCGCGTGAGAGTGTCGAGCACGCACCTGCATCAGTGCGGGAGCATGTCGAGCACTCGCTTGCAACAGTAGCTGGCACATGGCCCGCATGTGCCCGCAATTGCCCTAGCACGTGCATCACATGCGCCTGCAGTTGTGAGCTCCCCTGCGAGTTGCAGGCACGTGGCGCCTATGTGCTAGCCATTGCGCATTCATGGGGCCACACGTCTTCTTCCTTCTCGCACACAGAACCTTTTCTTTCACCATTTTTCGTCGTTCCGCCATGATTTCGCTGCCTGTTTCTTATTCCGACAACCCATCAAAGACAGAAATAAGTAATGGATTTTGGAGAACATGCCGGTGCAACCACATAGATCCAAGTTTTGGCGAAAATGGCCAAGAAATTGGCCTTGAATAAGACAAAATTCCCTTTAATGCAAACCCTTAACCACTATGACTTTCGTTGCCCAATTAGCCTCCAGCGAACATCGATATGTCAAAATAACTCATGGCTATTCTTCCTCATGGCGGTGCGACTGTACCGGTCCGAAGTCGAGCGGTAGGTCGTCAAAATTTGCCCGGAATCAGTGAGTTACTCTCTTCACCTCAAAATTCCAATTTACTGTTCATCTTCAAAAGGCCTGAAAAATACACCAAAAAATCGACAAAAACAAGGCGAAGGCACTAAACATGCTCTGATACCAAATGTTAGAAGTAAAAATCAAATGTAGAAAACATGATTGATTATAGACAAACCTCCAACTATTGTTTTTTCTTTTTCTTTTTTTTTTGATAACCAAGGACTCCGCCTTGACCCACCGCGCCCGATGGCGCCATCGAACATGATTCCTATACCTTGGGGGAGACTAACACAAGACCCCAACACCATGGCCCCCCATTTACAACGCTTTAGCAACTGCGAGTTTCGAACCCTCGATCTCGGCGATGAAGGAGAGACTCTAATCCAGCGCAGCTGCCCACGGTTGGGTCCTCTAGCTATTGTTCATATTCACATTCATCAAAAAATCTCGAAAATTCAGCGAAATATCGGGCACACTCTACTAACCCAATTCCCTCACGTACTGATGGTGTATTCCAAAACTGAGAGGGTTTGCATTAGACCTTATGATTACCCATTAGAAATGAATGATCATTCCTTTTATATATCGTCTGCCATCAAGACGGTTACCAAATGAGCAGTTGTCACCAAAAAGTATGAAACATGGAAAAATTACATGTGGAATAACCGCCACTTTAAAAAGAAAATGTGGTTCCGAAAATGTTGGATCACACAATATAAATGACACGATCCACAAATTCCTGATCACATGTCCAAACGACGAGGTCATGGAACAGCGATTGAGATTGATATTTCCTTCAAACGGCCGACTAATTACGCCGGAAAAGTAAGAAATGTAGAAAAGGTCCAAAAAGAAAATGGTTTGCAAGAGTCGGATCTAACACGTTATATTCTATGCTACGTAAAGACACGTGAAGAAAGGCAACATGGGTCCAAAAGAAGAGCTTGAACATGGCATGTGCCTTCCAGGTGAGATAGGGCCTTTCAATAATTGAATTGGCGTGTTGACTCTGACCTTTGCCTTCAAATCATTTCTCTAATAGTTAAATTCTGAAACATTAAAGATCATATCATTCAAACAAGGGGAAATATGGATTTTGGATTTTATAGTTGATGATTTTACCAAACTTTCTTTTTTTTGGGTGACAATGTTAATTGAAAATATACTAATACCAAAAAATCGAGGGAACTACACCAGAAATGCCTTAACTTATGTACGATGCTCATCTTAATGCCACAACTTTTCGCTGGTTCACTAAGTGTCAAAATCGGAGAAAAACGATTACTTAAGTGTCTTCGGTAAAAGATTCCGGTTAAAGAAATTATGTGGCTTTTATAACAAAAAATGCCATATGATGTGACATTTTTTAACATTAAAGTGATCACTTTTTCATTCAGATTAGTACTAAAATGATTACTTTTTAATAACAATTGGCACTAAAATGATAATTTTTTTTACAATGACTGGCATTGAAATGATCACTTATGAACTTGCTACTAACGTCGTTTAGGGTTTTTTTGGCACTTTGGAGCAATTACTTTTCATTAATATTAGTACTAAAGTGATCACTTTTAACAATAATTGACACTGAAGTGATCATTTTTTTCAACACTAACACTAAAGTGATCACTTTTTAACTTGCTATATGATGTCGTTTAGAGATTATGTGCACACCGGCAAGCCATGTAGGATTGAGAAATTATTAAAATATTGCTACATCATATTTCTAGTGACTTGAGTTAGTACTTAAGTGATTTTTTTTTAAGTGACAATTAAGTGAGCCAATGAAAAGTTGTGATACTAAAGTAAACGCCGTAAGTTAAGGTACTTCTGGTGTACTTCTCTCCCAAATAATCACTGGATGTGTCACCTTGCACTGACAATGGATGTTTATACGCAACTTTTTAAAACACCAGTGCCTCAGTAAGTTTTTTTTTTTTTTTTAATCTTACGTACATGTTGTTGTTCCACAGAATTGCCGCGGAAAATATAACGGAGGGTCAATAGCCTTAACAAAACGAAAGTTTATGAGGTAATTGCGTGACAGCTGAAAGTTTAGGAACCAACATATACTATCCTCCAAATTGTGAAGAGTTTGTGTAATTTCGCCTTCCCCGAGAAGAAGTGATTATTGACTTGGTTGTTGACTTGATGGTCCAGTTTTTACTATTAATGCGCGAGTTGTACTTGGTCCATTTCAACGCATATGCCTAGAAAGAACCAAAGGATGGCTCTCCCAAATAACCTAAACAACCTGCCATGGCCTCATCTCAAAAACAACCCTCGTTGTTGTTCCTCGCTTATGTCCTTCTCATGCTCATGCAAGAAATGCCTTGTCTTGCTTCATCTGGAAGCCCTTCCCAAGTGGCCCTTGCTTGTGCTAGTAGCCAAATCAGAGATGAGGGACTGGAGGCACTCCTAAAAGCCAGGGTAGATAACTTTCATACTATTCAGCTGCATATGCAGGATACCAAATGCGGCTTAAAATGCTTTACACAGTTTCATGAAGAACTAAAAAAAAACAGTCGGCACCACGTAGCCTAAATCAGAAGTCCCACAGAATATCATCAGGAAACTCAATCTCACACCACCATGATTTGGCAGTACAATCACGCGGACAATGCAATTGTTGCGCAGATTAGTCTAACACCCATGGCAGTCAATCTCTTGGTTCTGCAATTGCGCGGACGATACTGATGCATTCCTAGTTAGCTTATGTATATCTCGTGTGTATATATATATATAATGGGGTGGATCGAAGAGAGATTCTGACAAGGGGAGTTTATAATGGTACAAAACACAAGGTGTCTAAATGATTTGCCCATTCTTTTCATATCAATCTTATAGTTTTCCTGGCTGCCGATTGCACAACATGATTGCTATATACAAGGTATAAGAACTTAGTGTATCAGAAAGTGGGATAGATTAAAGCAATTTGATCAAAGAGAATTTCCTGTCTATTTAGAGTTTCCGGGGAAAAAAAGCACTGAATTGAATTTCCTATTAATAAGTAAGTCACATATTTTATAACTTGTGTGTGTGTGCGCGTGCATTTATTTTCTTGCTTTATTTCCCTTTCAAAGTTCCAGCACTCTCCCAGAGATAAACCATCTTGACTAGCTCCAAACCTCTTTAGCGTGCCGTGTTTCACGAATGAAAAGAATCTTCTCTGATAAATTACGGCATCCCACTTCTTCCCAGAGGTATACGTGCTCGACTTTTCCTCCATCGACGTCAAGTTACAAATGACCAACAAGTCATGGAAAATTCGCAAAAGAAGTCATGATGTGACTTGTCTGGACTGCTAAGTATATTTTCCTTAGTTGTCGACTCTTAATTCGATAAGTACAATTACGTGCTGAGAACGAGAGGGAAGTAAGACTGAGTTATTTTGAGGTCGACTTGATTATCCTCCACGCCAAAACCGACAAGTGTTTGCTTCTTCCCTAATTTCAAGCTCTACCTTTCTTTAGGGGACGCGGGTAGGCTACCATCGTTTCGATTACATTTTCTTGTATGTTCGAAGAACTTGAGTTTAATTAGATATTGCCTACATGTACACAACACCATCCGGAGATTGGTCAAAGGGAATTTTCTCTTCATTAGAGATTGCGGAAAGAAGGGCCGTAAATTTAAGTTCCGTGTAGATAAGTAAGTTGAATAGATAAAATTTTGTCCTTCGCATTTTTTTCCTACTTCCTATATTTCTTTCCCTTCAAAGTTCATGCACTGCCCCAATACCAGACATTTCCTCCATTGACGTCAAGTTGCAAACGACCAACAAGTCTATGCAAGTTCGCAAAACAAGTCGTGATGTGACTACTCTGGACTATTAAGCGTATTCTCATTCGCCGTGGACCGTGGGTTTGCTAAGTCCAATTACGTAAACGAGAGGGAAGGAACACTGAGATATTTTGAGGGGAGATTAGATTAACCTCCACGCGAAAACCAATAAGAAAACCTCTAGTTTCTTCTTCCTAATTTTACGCTTCACCTTTCAATTCCCACGTTAAAGTCCAACTGTCCAAACTCAAATTCTGCAACCTTGAGAAAACAGAAATTTGAAATTTTCTCTCAATCACTAGCCAGGCACGTAAGCCTTAGCCCAATCCACGTGGGGGTATTTCGAATGACCAAACCAGGTGGTGACCATTTATAGATGCGAGTGTTACCTTTTAAGTCAATTCGACACGGGGCATTGCTGACTTGATGATCCCAATTTCCTTCTTTAAGTACTTGTCGGTTGTAATCATGCTCATGCAAGAAACAAAGAAAAGCCTATCCCAAATAACCTAAACAACCTGTCATGGCTAAATCTCAGAAACAACCCCTCATGTTGCTCCTCGCTTGTGCCCTCCTCATGCTCACGCAAGAAATGCCTTGTCTTGCTTCGTCTCGAAGCTCTTCTTTGGTGGCCCTTGCCGATGCTAGTAACCAAACGGTAAATGAGGAAGTGGAGGCACTCCTAACATGGAAGGCTACGCTAGACAGCCAAGGTCGCTATGCACTGTCTTCCTGGAATGGTAGCAACCCTTGTTCGTGGCATGGAATCAATTGCGATCCTCTCGGCAGCATCACAAGCTTGAACCTTTCGAATTCTGCCATACGGGTACGCTTCGTCATCTCAATTTCTCCCGGTTACCCAACTTAGTCGCTCTAAAGCTTGCCAACAACTCGTTCTCTGGAAACATCCCTCCAAGCATGGCTAATCTTGCCAAGCTTGCTCATCTGGACTTGTCTTTAAATAACCTCTCGGGAAACATTCCAACTCTACTCGGGTCATTGCGATCTTTACAAGTTCTTGAGTTTTCGCGTAATAAGCTTTCTGGTCCTATCCCTCAAGAAATTGGAAACCTTACATCTCTCTTGACGCTCACTCTCTCCGAGAATAACTTCAGTGGCTCTATACCTGATTCAATAGGAAAGTTGGGAAATTTGGCTATCTTACTCCTCGATGAGAATAATATCTCTGGCTCTATTCCTTCCAGTATAGGAAACTTAAGCAAGCTCACTCAGCTAAGTCTACGTGTGAATAATCTGGTGGGCTTTCTTCCCATTGGGATAAATAATCTCACATTCCTCGCACTCCTACGGTTATCTGATAACGACTTTGTTGGCCAATTGCCACAACAGATATGCGGTAGCCAAACCCTTGTAAATTTTACTGCTTCTAACAATCACTTCACTGGAGCTATGCCAAGAACCTTGAAAAATTGTTCAAGTTTATGTAGACTTAGGCTCCAAAACAACTTGCTCAAGGGAAACCTAACTGATGCTCTAGGTGTGTACCCTAACTTGGATTATCTTGAGTTGAGCAACAATGAATTTTACGGTGTGCTCCCACCAACATTGGTTGAATGTAGAAATTTAAAGAGCTTGATAATCTCCAACAATAAAATCTCCGGAACCATACCGCCTCAACTCGGAAATATGAATCAATTGCACAAACTTGTCCTCTCTTCGAATGATATTGTTGGGGAAATTCCTAAAGACCTAGGAAAGTTGAAGTTGCTACTAGATCTTTCATTGGGCTGCAACCATCTTGAAGGCCACATCCCTCAAGAACTTGGAGGGTTGCCTAGTCTACAGAAACTTGAAATTGCAAGAAATAACTTGAGTGGCTCAATTCGTACAGAACTTGGGGAGTGCTCCAACCTTCAGTTCTTGAATTTAAGCGGGAATAATCTTGAAAACAGCATTCCTATGGAGATCGGCGAACTTCGGTCTCTTCAAATTCTCGATTTAAGTCAAAATTTGCTTACAGGAGTAATACCTGGACAACTTCAACAACTGTATAGATTGGAAATACTCAATCTCTCACACAATCAACTTTCAGGTTTAATTGAGTCGACCTTTAGTGATATGGTAAGTTTGACATCCATCGACATATCATATAATGAGTTAGAAGGTCCTTTACCAAACATTCTTGCCTTTCGTAATGCTACAATTGAAGTTGTGAGAGGAAACAAAGGCTTGTGTGGAGTTATTGCTAGTCTCAACCCTTGTACAGCAACAACGTCCAAGGGCAAGAACAAAAACAAAAAGTTGCTGCTAATTTTGATTCCTACTTTAGGTTGCCTACTTTCGTTGCTTCTTGTTGCGGGAATTTCAAATATAGTATGCCGAAGATCAAGGAAAATAGAGACTAGTTGGAACAATGGACGCAATGGAAACTTGTGGGCAATATTAAGCTTCGATGGAAATGCAGTCTATAAGAGCATTATTGAAGCCACAGAGGAGTTTGATGCCAAATATTGCATTGGTGTGGGAGGACATGGGAGTGTTTACAAGGCCCAATTGCAAACAGGTGAGACTTTTGCAGTAAAGAAATTTAAGGAAGCAGCGGAAGTCAAAATCGCTAGTCAAAAAGCATTTGAAAGGGAGATTCATGCTCTGATTGAAGCTCGGCATCGGAATATTATCAAGCTCTATGGCTTTTGCTCGAGCTCTCAACATTCATTTTTGGTGTATGAGTTCTTGGAATCAGGCAACTTGAAGGATGTATTGAACGACGAAAAGAGGATAACAACATTTGATTGGAACAAGAGAGTGAATGTCATTAAAGGTGTAGCTTATGCTCTGTCTTACATGCACCATGAATGCTCTCCTCCTATAGTTCATCGAGACGTGTCGAGCAAGAACATTTTAATGGATGAAGAATATGAAGCTCACGTCTCTGATTTTGGCACGGCTAAGGTTCTACATCCCTACTCATCCAATTGGACTTCCTTTGGAGGCACTTTTGGATATGCAGCTCCAGGTAAGTTGGTTTCTTCAATAAAAACATTCAATTAAATTGCCTTACTAAGATTTTGGCCCAAAAAAGATCGAATTAATAAGAAATAGTAAAAAAAATGTTGTTTTCCCTCTACAGAGCTTGCATACACAATGGAGGTGAAGGAGAAATGTGATGTTTATAGTTTTGGAGTGGTGACATTGGAAGTAATCATGGGCAGACATCCAGGCGATCTCATATCGTCTCTTGCTTCCTCAGCTTCTTCATCATCAAGCAATTCAACAAGTTCATATTGGCTCCTGAAACAAGCTCTAGATCAAAGAATTCCATGCCCAGATGGTGACACACTAGGTCAAGTGGCTTTCATTGTAATGATGGCATTTACATGCTTGAGTGCAAAACCGGAGCATCGTCCAAGCATGCAACGAGTGTCTCAAGAGATATCGGCATGTAGGTCAATCATGATAGGCCCATGGGAGGACATAAAATTGAAAGAGCTAGTTGATCCCCGATGCTTCCCTTATTGACAGTTTGGTCTTTCTATAGCAGCTTGTGTAGGTAGTTCTCTCTCTTATTTCTCTTCCAAAGATGATATGCACTGTATCACTTACTTTCCCAATGATTAATTAACTACCTGAAAACAACTGCATATTTGCATTTTGTAATTTTAAAACAGATAAAATGGATCGTTGCAGCTTCACCCGACCCTTAAGATTGGCTTAAGAGATGACAAGGTCATGATATGGCATGTCAAACTATTATAGTATATTCCGAATCATTTGGCATGTGATTGACTAGAGTTCAATACCTATGATGTTTCTTCAATGGATTCGGGGATCTGCAAGCTTTCAGTAGTAATGTATGCTCATGCCAGATTCAAAGCGATCATTACAAGGATGTTTCGATCATTAGACTCGTGTTCACGCGACCCTTTGCACAACTTCGAAGAGCCGATATCTCCAAATCAGTGCTTCCCATGAGCTACTTGACGGGACGAGGCATAAAAACGCATAACCTAACATAGCCGTAAGAGTGTTAAAAATGACATCTGGCCTATACACTAGACAAAGCTCAAATCAGCAATCAGAAGTTCCATGATTTCAGCAAGGTTAAACAAAAGGATCTCCCGTACAATTCCGTCTAGAGTGATCTCTGGAGAATACATCTAACAAGGTGTTGACCGCCAACTCCTCGTTGTCCAGAGATTTTGTATTAGATGTAAACCAAGAAGATACAAATCAATGCAAATACGATGACGTGGATGACATTGTTGGAGCCACAGTGGACGATGCTCTTGTTCAGTCTCCGGGCATTGTTCTTCCCCCTGCTCAATCTTTGATCAGAGTCGATTACCGACATCAAATAACTCGAGCAAGGAAACGAAAAGCCTTTTTTAATATCTCTAAACCAGTAACTATCAATCAAGTATGACACTGCATTCTGACATGATAATTTATAAGAACGGCTACAGGCTACACAGCTGACAATGAAGCTTCATCGATAACACCAATCAGTGAGAACAGATGACACTGGCATAATAGCTAGGCGACTGCTGGTACCTTAAGCGGAAGCTCGAATCAAGACTCATGACGCTATTCTCCAAAATCCTTTTCTTACTTCTTTAGTTGTTCATTATTTAACAGGTTGCGTTGTCAAGCCCAGGGTGAGGGGTTCTCAGGCAATAGCATGTATTACAGGGTGCATATAGTTTACTCCATTCCATTGTCCAGTTAACAAGTGATGCAAGCCTAGGGGAGGCTTTATCAAACAATAGGATCGGGAGAGTGACTCGCACACAGAAACAGGACAAACAGGAATTTCAGCACTGCGCGAGCTTAGGAGAACAGTCGTATCTTTGTCGATACAGATCGGATCGACCTGATTCCAAAGCCAAATGAACAAAGACTTCTGGATCTACAATTTCTTTGTTTTGGGTTTTCTGAAATAAGCACTGTAGGATAGTCGAAATTGGGTTGGAAATAACGAACAGAATAGGAAAAGATAGAAACTCCGTTGGTTGCTCTTCTAGGCCTCCAAGGAAGTTGAGAGGGCACCGATTCTTCTAGATCGATGACTGCAACTCTTCAAGGATGCAGATTTCGAAAGCTCCGACTCTTCAAGGATGGAGTGAAAACTCTTCTAGGTTTTCAAAGGGATGAACTCTTCAAGGTTCACGATACTTGCTTCAAGCAAAGTTTTTCATTCATCAAAAGCTGTTCGTCTTCTACAAGAAATTGGGCTTATATCATCAAAGAAATAAAGACGGAGCATTGAAACTAGGAGAAATAAAGACAGGACATTAAAATTAGCAGAAATAGTAAAAGCATAACGTCTTCGTGGCAAGGTGTCTTTCCAACTTCCGGGATGGACTCAAGATGTCGTTATGGCTTCTCGGTTTCGTCGAGCTTTAATGCGGGCCAATCTTCTTGGTCGAGAGAGCCGGTCTTCAATGTGGGCTGCATCATCCTCCCCATCTTTAAAAGAATTCGTCCTCAATTCTTGCCATCATCATCAAAAGAATCTCCCACCCTACTAGGTGCCAACGTAATCTTCTTGCCTCCAAATTCAAAAAAAAAAGAATATGTATTTCAATAACCATAATGCATAGTCCTCTTATCGAATTGCCATGGTCGACCAAGAATAATGTGACTAGCATCCATCGGCAGAACATCACACCATATTTTGTCACTATAAACAGAACCAATGGATAGATTAACAAGGCATCGTTTTGAAATAGTTACCTCAGCACCTATCTTCAACCACAACATTTTATAAGGCCTAGGGTGCGCTTTTAATTCCAACTTCAGCTTGTTAGCCGCTACTTCAGAAATTATATTCTCACAACAACCAGAGTCAATAATTAATTGACATACCTTTCCCATGATTGTGCAAGTAGAATGGAAAATATTAGTATGTAACCACCTATCTCCAGTGTCATCTCGAGGAGTAGGAAAAATTTTCCTCACCATAAGAAATTCGCCAGTGTCAGCATGCACTATTTGTTCATCATCCGCAGCTTCTTCATCATTTTTCAACTCTTCAAGTGGATTCTCAGCATTCTCATCAGAATCATCATCCACCAAAAAGGCTTTACCAGCTGGTCGATTCTTATTGATTTGACAATTGCTAGCACGATGACCCAACTCCCCACAAGAATAGCAACGTATTTCGGATGTAGCAGGTTGCTTCGAAACATGGGGCTGAGTAGAAGGCTTACTAGTAGATTGTTGTCTCCGAGAATGAGAGCGCTCCATTTTGAGTGCCCGTTGGTGTGCATCTCCTAAGTCCCAAATGTCGAGGACTTCCAAGGCGTCTTGAATGTAAAATTGAAGACCGTTCAAGTATTTGTTCACAAGCACATCCTCTGGGTCCTAGATATTGTTACGAATCACCAACTCATTGAATTCATTGGTGTATTGGTCCACCGTTCGCGTACCTTGTTTTAGATTTTGGTACCATTGGTAGAGCTCTCTCTTATATCCTTTGGGAAGAAAATATTTTTGAATCTTGCCCTCCATCTTTCTCCACGAAGTGACTTGTGCTTTGCCAACGGCTTGGCGAGTTTGTTTTTCACGTCTCCACCAAGCAATTGCCTTGCCTCGGAATCGCATAGCAATGATCCCAACACGACGATTCTCCGGAACATTTCGATGCTCAAACACCTCATTCACAAGTGTTAGCCAATCAACAATTTCATCAGGAGACTCATTACCTGTAAATTCTGGAACATCTTTCTTGATTTCCTTTTCCCAATCTGGCTCACGAATATGTTGTAAACGATGTCGAACATTTCTCCAACCGTGAATAGATTGAACACTCTCCGAAGAGGAAGAGTCACCATGGGAATCTTCAGTCCTGGAACGGGGTGGAGAATTATTTGCTTCAGCCCTCAATCGCTGAACTTCTTGCATCAATTCGTCAATTTGTTGTTGCATATTCTCGCCGAGTGTGTGCAATTCATTGAGGGGAAGGGTTCTGCCGCCACGACGCCTAGCTTGTCTTGGAGGCATTGTCCTCTCCTCCAAAGCTCGATACCAAATGATGCAAGCCTAGGGAGGCCTTATCAAACAATAGGATCGGGAGAGTGACTCGCACACAGAAACAGGACAAACAAGAATTTCAGCACTGCGCGAGCTTAGGAGAACAATCGTATCTTTGTCGATACAGATCTGATCGACCTGATTCCAAAGCCAAATGAACAAAGACTTCTGGATCTACAATTTCTTTGTTTTGGGTTTTCTGAAATAAGCACTGTAGGATAGTCGAAATTGGGTTGGAAATAACGAACAGAATAGGAAAAGATAGAAACTCCGTTGGTTGCTCTTCTAGGCCTCCAAGGAAGTTGAGAGGGCACCGATTCTTCTAGATCGATGACTGCAACTCTTCAAGGATGCAGATTTCGAAAGCTCCGACTCTTCAAGGACGGAGTGAAAACTCTTCTAGGTTTTCAAAGGGATGAACTCTTCAAGGTTCACGATACTTGCTTCAAGCAAAGTTTTTTCATTCATCAAAAGCTGTTCGTCTTCTACAAGAAATTGGGCTTATATCATCAAAGAAATAAAGACGGAGCATTGAAACTAGGAGAAATAAAGACAGAACATTAAAACTAAGAGAAATAAAGACAGGACATTAAAATTAGCAGAAATAGTAAAAGCATAACGTCTTCGTGGCAAGGTGTCTTTCCAACTTCCGGGATGGACTCAAGATGTCGTTATGGCTTCTCGGTTTTGGTCGAGCTTTAATGCGGGCCGATCTTCTTGGTCGAGAGAGCCGGTCTTCAATGTGGGCTGCATCAACAAGTTTCTCGATGCAGAAGAATTGAACGGATATATGACAACAGCAGCTGAAGGGAAAGAGCAGATCTTAATGACAAAATTATGACCTTCAACGTCAGAAAACTATTGACAATGAAGACAATGAGCTTCAGCAGCCACCTCACTAGACATGGAATTCACCGTCAACTGAAATCACATCAGAAAATTTCACTTGTTGAAAAGTGAGAAGATGACCTGGTTTTCAATTTTTTTTAATTTATTGGATAGGTTATAGTTAGCCTAACCATCCTTTTGAGGTCGGTCTTCAAGGTTATCTTATCCAGGACTTGCGATGGCCTCAAATGCCGGGGAGGATGACTTTTATACTAATCAGCTGCTTATGCAGGTTACCAAATGCAACTCAAAATGGTTTACACATCGCAAGAAGAAAAAACAATTAGGCAACAAGCAGCTTAAATTAGAAGTCCCACAGTTTTTCCATAGGAAACTCAATCCCACACCACCGTGTTTTGGTAGTAGAATGATGTGGACACTCCACTGATTGCGACAGATTAGTCTAACGCTGGTGATAGTCACTCACTTCTGCCAACATATTGATGCATTCCTAGTTAGCTTCTGTATATTTGAATTCTTTTATGGAAAAAAAAAATGCACGGTAAACACGATTGTACTTTCTTAATAGGGTGTATCTAAGAGATTCTGAGATGGGGAGTAGATCATCTGTCAAAACACAAGGTGTCTGAATGACATGCCCATCTTTCATATCAATCTCTTAACTTTCCCAATTCTTATTTGTTTAATGCCAACATAACCTTTTCTGGGCTGCCAATTACACAGTATAGTTGCTCTGTACTCCCAGGAGGTTACACCATTATAATTAACAGTATCCCCCACCTGTTTCCTTTCCTGACTATATAAGAACTTAAGTACACAGAAGAGAACATTATTCTGCAATTTGTCCTGCTAATTAAGATTTCTCAAAAAAATAAAAATAGCCCAACAGAAAGTTTTCAAGCAAGGAACGGTAAGTGCAAAAGAATATGAACTTTATTAAGGCTAAGTAATTTCTGTACACTAATATACCCTAAAAAAAAAGGGAGTTCAGGGGGCAAAAGAATGGCTTTGATGAACTCGTAATTGAGCAACTGTGATCACCTCCCAAGAAAAAAGATGATCTCCTCTATTAAAGTAACTCAACCTAAGAGCATAATCCGGGGGAATCCTCCAACAAAACTAGTTTCAATCTGAGCTATCATCTGAGCCAATCTGACTGCAAATTCCATATATGAGCAGGAGCATGAGATCCAGAGGACCAGAGGCATCTTTAGCATAAACACAAGAAATTGTGCCCAGCTGTATTTTCAACCAGCACATAGCTGCTGATAAAGACTGTTATCCATTTCAGGATCTCCATCATAATCAGGAGTAGCAACAATTAACTATTTAAAAAGTTGTATTAAATGAACATTACCTTTTTCTTATAGAAAATTATAAACACGAAGAATGGATAGCATACATGTACAATCCAAATGCACAAGTCCAAACCACATGAGGTGTCAATGTAACAATATTACCTTCTAGAAACACAAACGCTAAATAACAGACTGCGACTGTGAAAAACCGAAACAGGTCTGCCTATGTCAGGAAAGTCATTAGACAGTCTACACCATGTACCAACATCATCTCAACCATTAATGATGTAGGTCTCAATATTGGAACCACCAGATCAATGATTTAGATGGATTTGGTCTACGCGGTCTAGATATATGATGACGTCAGACACTCAGGCTTTGTTTGGGAGAGAAGATGGGGGAAGAAAATGAAGGTGGGTATATCAAATCCTGGAAGAATTTGAATCTTCTGTGAGAAGGTTTCGGAGGCAAATTTATGATGTTCACCACCCACCCTATATTGTCCTCCCCTCTCTACCACAGGAAGCATCAGGTAGACCTGCTAGAATTTTAAGATATTTTTCGATATTGTCCAAGTGTAAGAAACCTTTTTTGATTGGTCTAAGTGGAAAACACGTTAAAGTAACCATCAGATGCATTCTAGATAGTTCCCGCTACACCCTGCCATCAATTTCAGAAACAGCATGATATTCTTGGTGGTTGCTTCTCCCTATTAATCCAGAGGTGTCCCAAATGCAAGAGGATCAGAGCCAAGTGCTGCCATCACCCGTGACTGCAATGGTCAGATGGCACTGCACCTGGCAGTGGCACAAAAAATCATATTTCTATGTCCATTTAGGAAAACATCATAACCACGGCTCCTCAGAGAATGATCTGCTGAGAAGCAAAGTAAAACCCAAACAAAAGGAAAGAATCAAACATGAAACTAAAAGAATAATGATCAATTCTGATCATGACAACATATAATTTGGTTTCAAAGGTGATTGATCCACCCATTAATGACAAGAACCCATAAATATTATTAAGCATAAACTGTTGATATAACCATCACAAGAATCAGATAATAAAAATAAACATAAAGGACAAATGGATACATGCAAACTAGATGCCATCATAAAAAGAAGAAGAGGACATAACAATTTCCTTCTTTATCAAATTCTTCTAAAACTGCCCGTTGTATTTCATTTATCTTGCTGAAAAGTAACCAGCTATAGAAAGTAAATACATTGCATCAAATTTTGACAGCCAAACAACCAACGAACGATCAAAAAACAATACTGGAAGTAAGTATTCCTGATCAATTCTCTCATTCTCTTGGCTAATAAAATTGTCTCTGTCCAAGCTAACAAATGGCTAACGGAGATGAAGAGGCCTAACTGTTCCTTTTCTGGAAACAATCAAATATTGCATAACAAGAAAGGAACTCCTACTAAGAATGTGATACTTGTTGACATTTACCAAGATGGACCCCGACTTCAAAGGGAAGCTTGCTGTAGTCCAGTGACAAAGGATTTAGATTCATTCATTTATTAGAATTGAAGTTAATGTAATACCATTACATGTGTAATGTGCCTCCATGAGAAGTAGTAACTCCATCTACAAATCATCCATAAATGCAACTCAAATGGATACTAGCAACAAATGCATATTGACCAGAACAATTATGCATAAGCAAGAACCAGGAAGAGGAGGAGGAGGAGAAGGAAACTCAATCAAACTCTGATGATTTTGAAAACAGACAAAAAACCAATAAATAACACAGCTGGGGAATTTAATCCAAAATCGCACATAGAGATCTCCAGGATCGACATGAATTTGGAATCCTGCAGCAATGATGTGTCTAAGAATAATTTTTGGCAGCAAAAAAGCTCCACGCTTAATGCAAAATAGTTTATTATTTCTTGAAACCTTTTTGTCTTAGAACCACAAGCTGTCCAGGCTGCACCCCCTTTGGTATCTGAGAAGGTATGTGCAAACAGACGTATGATTTTTGTAAGCAAGGAAGAGAAGTCCATCCAATCACAGTGAAAGCAGGAGACAGAATTCATTTTCAGTGACATACATTATTGACTCAAAAAACGTCACTATTTTCTATATGTGCAATGAAAATGTGCGAACACAAATCTAATGGTGATAGCATACTAAAGAATCATTTTTGTAGTATTTGTACATTCTTTAGACATTTTCATTCTAACATTTCCCAATGCTTCTATAGTTACAGACAATAACTTTCATTCACAACAGTACTTTACTTAATGGAAAGGTAGTCAATATTGCACATGATATATAGTCTTGAAATAAAACCAACTAAAAAGAATTAATACATTCTCATATAAGATAGTGAACTGTTTTCCTTCATAATTAGATGTGTAGCAACTCAATCTACCCCAAAGAACACCTTACAAGACAAGTGACAGACCCTCTTGTTCTTGGTGACTACTGATCTATATTTTATCGATTTTCCATAACACGAGACAAGGACCCCAAAATGAATAACAAGAGGGGTAGATTGCTACACTGAACTACACAATGAAACCAGAGGTTAAAACAGTTAAACGCTTGGAACACTGATTTGCTACATTATTGCTGCTTTCAGATACAGGTTTTACTAATACTAATACTAATCTAAACCCTTCACTCCACTCAAAAGGTCAAAGGCTGTCCGAAATTCATGTCCTTAATTGTGAATTATTAATTGAACACTCTCCAGTTAAACCTGCAAGCACAAATATGTCACCATGAGGCATGGACAGTTCTTACATAAATGTGTATTTTCCCTGATAAAGTTGGGACCTCTACTTTACCACCAAGAATTGCCTGTAACAGAAGTAAACCCCAAAGGTCAAGGAACCAGGTTACAGATATTTATTGGAATAACGGGGAACTGATGCCAGCAAAAAAAAAAAAAAAAAAAAAAAAACACAGTAATGATGACATGAATAGAAAAGTCATGACAGATAGTAATGCACAAGTAAATAATAGTTCAGTACTATAATCATAAAGTTGAAAGTAAGTTTAACATGCTATTGGGAAATAAGCAATCGGGAAGAATGAAATCAGAGGCATGAAAAGACACTGTCTTGAAGGAATTAATTGCCCCTCATGGTTTGCCAATGGTTATTGGCAAAAATCCTCCAAGATACAACAAAATCTTGAATGAGAATACCAGATAGCAATTCTAATATTTCTCCTAGAACTTTCAAAAGGAAAGAATTGGAGAATAATAGTTGTATATTGACAAAGTCAAGAAAATCGAACAGTTATTCTTATTGAACTAGAAACGATGCACTATAACATGAAACCCTTTTACTTCTCTGAACAGACATATTGTTTCAAAGACATTGTAATTCAACCTTTCAAAGGTTGTAAGATGCCTAATAACCATTAGCAAAAATAACTGCCCATATACAAGTGCACCTAATAATCACGCACTTGCACGCGAGTATCATAGGGTCCAGTCCACTTAGCCCATTGTCTTCAATTGTAATGTTAGAAGATTTTCACACTTAAATATCAGCCCAAACTCCCATCTTTTCTATGTGGGACAACGCACTTTTACTTTGTTTTACAAACAAATTATCAACACATGCCAAGACAATGAGGTATTAATTTCAGTGTACACCAATAATAATTAAAGCTAATATCAATTAAAGTTTTAAGATTTTACAACCATCAAGTTAGATGAGAGGAATTACTAACCTAAACACAAACAGGATTTCAGATATGGCATGAGCTAAAGCTAGGGAGGGGAACTTTCTTATAAGTGGAACAAGAGGCAAAAACATAATATGCTCAATAGTTTTGTTCTCACTTGTATGGCTAATTTCTGAGACCACATATACATCTTCACCGCATCTGGTAAAGGTACGATTTTCAGCCGCCTGCATGAGCACAGTTACTAATTACGTGCACATTCGGTTGGCAATCTGACAGTGATGCAGGTGACCGGTTATGTAATGCAAGACTTCGAAATGTTCCACTATCACAACCAAAATTCTTTGATGGTAGTCACAGTTTCTGGGACAAATTCCAGATAAATCATATGACAGACTTCCAATGGAAAAACGATGCTGTAAAGCTACACAGGACAGCTCCAACGACAGCAGGATAAAGCTTCTACCATTGAGTGAGATCAAAGTTGTCCTTAACATCATTATTACTATACAACCAGAAAAGAAGAGGGGATCATGCCTTTAATTTGATAAATAAGTTGCCAGGTAGACTCCCATGAGGTCCAGCATTACCAGCTTCTGGCATGCAAATTGAATGTGCCGAATCCAGACCTACTCCATTCAGGAATGGAAGATATCAGGTTACCCACTGAAGATAGTTTTGTTCTTTAATAAAGGCAATCCATGCTCATGACATGAGGATCTATGTCAAATGTCCCAACTGCACTGATTTACCCCGTCAGCCATTTGAAGTCTCCTGAGACCATATGTGTCGTACACATATTTGTTTTACGAACATTGGTCATAAATGAAGATGTCCTTAAAACAGGCCATATCCCAAGAGAAAAGATAATGGCTATGTTAGCAAATTAGGAAAACACATTATGACATATGAAGATGGTCATGTTGCACCATTTCACGCATGCACAATAAATAAATTTACGAGTCAGCTCTTTAGATGGGCAAAATGCAGAAATGGCAACTTATCTGAAAAACTTAAGATATCAGAAAAGCTTTTCTATGGTGGCACTTTTTAACATTCAAATATTCTTACACTTCCTCTCACGGTAGGTTAAGAGTCAGCCAAGTGAGGCTAATAAGAGACCTGGAAAATAACGCAGGACATTCTCCTCACAATGTCGTAATAAGGGATCCTAGTCAACTTATTTAAAAGCATAAACTATTATATTAACGTATTGTTTGATATTAAATGTTCTGACATCCTAACTTTCAGAACACCAGCACAAGTGTGTGGTGCGGAGAGAGAGAGAGAGAGAGAGAGAGAATTTTTACAGTATTCAGGTTAATAATGCATAAGATGAAGATATCCAAACAAATAATAAATATTGAAAAGCATAAAGCTAGTCATGCTCTCATTTTGGGAAAAAGCATCATGATGCTTGAGATAAAGCAAACTCCTGCGACAATAAACTTTGCATGTTCACTAACACTGAATGATACAGACAAGTATCATGATGCTACTGAAGCCGCATGATGGTGACAAAAAAGATCCTTAATGCTTAAGCTGTTTTTTGCCCTGACCAGACAACTTGTGCGGGACATGGTTCATATTTCAGACACACATCCCATTGCATTTTACTAGTGTTATTTCTCCTGCAGCCATCACATGGAGCAGTAAAAGCCTAGCAGTGTCAACAAGAAATTATTTCCTTAGAGGGGAAATGCTTCAAGATCATCAGAGAATCAACCATGAGCAGTGTATAACACTGTAGGAAGAAAATGGGAGTAACAGAACTTGGCTCCCTGAAGGTTGCAATCATCCGAGAAAGGTAGTTTGAAAAATATAGGTTTAACAACACAGCCGGAACCCATGTGCATGTAATTTACACTCAAACCAGAATATTAAAGCAGTGAATCCTACAGAAGCATTTTTTGATAACAATATTCACAGATGTCACGTGCATACAACATAAAGAACTGAGGCCATAAAGCTGTAAAATGAGCATGCACAACCTGTTCACTCTCCCAGATCTCAAGTCTCAACCCAGTTAGCCTTATTCATCATTTTACATCTTCACAGAAAGGATGCATCGAACACAAAAACCACAAAACTCTGTCAGAGATCAATAACTCTGACCTACCTGAAAGAATTGTAACTTTAATTTTTTTTAGTGCCTTCAAGAACTCCTGATCCTCCACATGAAATGCATTGCTCCTACCCAAAGTTACTAAGTATTGGAAGCTTCACCAAGAAAACTGAAATTAAAGCTGGAACTGGAGAAATGATGTTAAACCTTGACAACTGACTTCGAGCCTTTACAGGTAGTGCATGTCATTGGAGTAAATGGGGAAATTTTTACCTAATAGCAAGGAAGACAAAGTACATGTCATATATAGGAATGTGATGGTCCATCAAACTTCTGACGAATCACACAATTATCCTGGTGAGCAAACGGTTCAGAAGAACTCAACAATTAATCAGCATAATTGCAGAGCTCATGGAAGCTCTTACCCTCCCAATTCCACTGCAAGTTGGACATACTCTCACCTCGACAGCAGGTGAATAAGCCCACCCATCTGCAATTACCATGTAGACATATCGTCATGATTTTGCTACAGGAAATGTACTAAAAGAAAAACCCTGCAAAGTAACTAATGAAAAATCAAAGGATATCATAAGCAAAATCAAAGATCAGTATCTGGGATTTTCATATGGTTATGTACAGCCAATGATAAAAAAAATCACAGTAAATTTAACTCTCATTAGAAGCATAATTGCCCTACACTTTCCAGGCACCTCAATTTTTGCCAATTCTCACCTCAACTAATCGTAAATCTTGCTTCTCATATATAATAAATTATCCATGCTTTTCATCATACTTTTAGGTTCTACATAGACAAGCCAAAACCTTCAAAAAGTGCAAAAACTAATCACACATTGGTTGAAAAACCTTTAGCAAGCAAACGGGACCAGAGCAACAGAGTACCAGTGAGCATAAATTGATCACATTTTTAGCATATAAAGCTACATATATAATCAATTTGATCTCCAAGAGACATTGCAGAAACAAGAGGTTGAAGGATGTACTGTCACTGTAACCTATGTAGCAACGACACGAACACGCGACAGGACACGACATGACACACCGACATGTCATTTCTTAAAAATAGAGAATTTCGACATGTTCGACATTATTTATTAAATATATTTTTATATATAAATACATAAATAATAATAATAATAATAATAATAATAATAATAATAATAATAATAATAATAATAATAGCCTAGAATTAATTTACACGAAAAATATTAAGTAATATCATTCATTATTTTAATTTGTTACAATAATACACAAAACTTAGAGGAAAAAAATATTGTTTAAAGAAAAATGCTGAAATGATATTTTTAAATTTATTTATTTATCATATATAGCATTTTTTATTACTTCTTTCATAGTAAAAGACTTTAAAAAAAAAAAAATAAAACAATTCTAAAAATACAAAACTGAAAATAAAAAAAATTGACCCCACGAGTGTCGGAATCGCATGTTGGAATTCTCGGACTTGCGTGTCGGAGCGTGTCGGAAAGAGTTGACTACGTGTCGAATTTTTCGACACTCATTGACCGCGTGTCGGAACATATCGGGACATGTCGGAGCGTGTTGAACACATGTCGAAGTGTCAAACATAACACGAAAACTTCCGGAGAGTGTCTGTACTACATAAACTGTAACCAGTATGATAAAAAAAAAATACTAAACTCGCTAACCAACAAGTATCACAAGGAAGACATTTGACAAAGGAAACATCTTTGTGCACCCTTCCACAGCTTCGAGGAAAGAAAATATCAGTTCCACCTATAAATTTTCAACATAAGGTGGGCATTAATCCTACAATAGTATCTCATTAAGCAAACAAGATAAAGGGCGGAAATCCAAGTAATATTATCTCATAAACAAAGAAGACCAAGAGTATAACTGTGAACCTCAACTTCAGATGCAAATCGTTGTCCTGAAAATTCTGATATGACACCAAATATCATGGATCAGAAGATTGGAAGATAATGACATGCAGCACACTTGGAATTACCTCAGAAAAGATCTTGCGGAATGAACTAGAGAAATGCCTTTCATAATAACGTGGAAACCCCTCAGCATCTCCTTCACCATATTCAACATTTTCTGAACTTCCGCGGCATTTCTTCATTAAATTAATGTAAAAGGCACAATGAGCAAAACACGCTCTTATGAATGCAGCTGTGCTTTAAGATGCTAAGTTCACTATATGTCATTCAGTTAAAAGTAGAAAGAGTGAGAGATTTTACCCTGTCGTACTCTGTTCTTTTTCCAGGACTTTGCAAAGTCTGAGATTAGTTGGGAAGGCAAGAAAGAAAAATTGTCACCCTAACGAATCAGACATCCAAACAACATGTGAAAATCTGTGGAAAAAGTTTTCCTCCACTGGCATCTAATCAATTAGCCAAACCTCATAAGCATCTCTTATCTTTTGTAATTTCCTCTTTGCGAAACGATCATTATTATTTGCATCAGGATGGTACTTCTTTGCAAGCTGCATGGCATACAAGCCAAGAAACAAATCAAATATAGGATGCACGTAACAACTAAAGAGGTGCCATGGCACAAACAATTTATCAAAGAAGTTCGGTCAATTATATTAATCAAAGTGGATGTGGCACTTGGATATTAGGAATATCCACTGTACTCTGTAAGCATAAAGGGAAGGAGTTGACTGAGAAGCAGCAAGAGACTGTTGATGTACTTCTCTTATTTTCTTTCTGGTTGAAACATGTATGATCAACAAGAATATGTGATCTACTTATTAACATCAGCCTGACCTCCACAGAGAAAAAGTAAGAAAGAACCGCTTACTGCTCATTATATGTTAAGATGTCGGTGTTCAGTTCAGGCACGTTAACAAAGAACTGCTTATTATCATACCATTGTCACATTGACTTTTGGAAGTAAGAATAATGGTTGAACCTTTGTAGTAGATCTCAAATCATTCATCCAGACAACTCATTTGTTCTTTCCATGAACTCTTTCAAAATTTATATTACATAATTCTTGAAGAATACTGAAATTCAGAGCTCTTAAAATTCATTTTCCAGAAAATTGCCTGAAAGAGTTTCAGCATTAAAGAACTTCTTCAAACTTCACGAAAGTACTCCATGTCACAAGCTGTAATGGTAACTATTTATAGTCACCGGCAAGCCCAAAATCAATTTCTCAACAAAAAAATATTCTTAAGCTCGACTAATCAAATTATAGCATTAGCAGACCTATGTTCTAACATTATATTTGCAATGATTGGCCATAACTCAGTGGAATAAATTTCAATTCTAAGGCATCTTATGTGCATAGAAGCAGATGAAGAACTAGCTCCACACATAACAAGGAAATGTAATACCCAGGAAACCCATCTCTTTTCGTCATTTTGTGAGCGCATCATTTGTTAAAATGGCGTTCATCATAACTTAAACTAGTGTACCAAAGAACAAGCATTCTCAATGCAATGGTATGTGTTAGAATATTTAAATAACAAATCAAGCTTTCATTTAAAAGCTTAAGTTTTAGAACAGTTAGCAGGTGGTCTCACAAATTCTCATATGATACTAGAACTAGGAGATCTTGAGGTTGAATTTTCGAGGCCCCTATTTGCCTCCTCAATCGAATATTTCCATGCTTTAAGCTAAGGCCAAAGTCCAACCTACCCACAATCTCATAATATGAATTGGTTAAAAACCACTGTGATTCCCATTAGTTTCCCTCGACTACATTTAGTACAAAAGATCTACCCACCACATGAAAAGCCTTCTTAATCTCATCGCGTCTGGCATCCTCCGAAACACCGAGAACATCGTAGTAGCTTCTTTTGGGGTAGCGATGAGAACCTGAAATTATACGAACAGACCAACACCTGAATTTCATGAATCACTTCAATCAAATGAATTAGCCGCTTAAACCAAAACGAAAGACAGAAAAAAAAAAAAAAACAACGAGGGAAGTAAGAAAGACTGCTCCATAGGTAGCAAATGACAGAAGCACACCTGTTGCATGAGGAAGCTGATACCTCCATGGCGACCTCAAGGTCTCACAATCAACAGGATTCTTCCCAGTTAGAGAAAAAAAAAAAAAAACAAACCTGCGACGGTATGAAGCTGATCGATGAAAAGCTTCAGCTACTTCCGTTCATGAGCTAAGCAATAACTACATCATCGCAGGGGAAGAAAAAGAGAAAGAAAGAAAAGCTTACTCCGGGCGAGCAAAACCGCCCTCTGCGAATCCGAAACCAAACCATTCGCAATCGAATTCGTCCGGCACTGTACAACAACCGGAATTAGCGAACACAGACCAACCAAAAAAGAAGAACGACTGGACCCTCCTGAAATGCTCGATCGAATCCGCTCACCCATTGTAACCAGCTGAATCTGCCCGTAAGAAACGAAATCTTTTGGCAAGAAGAGATTGGGGAAAAGGCGGAAAATTCAACCCCCCATAACTGTGGCGATCGAAGACTGAAAGGAGTACCATCGAAAGATAGAGTAGGGAGCGCGATTCGGAGGTTTGGCTTGAACGTCAAGGCAAACAACGGAAGGTTTATCTCGGGTTTAGCACCCAACGGTCGATTTAATACTGTCTGAGTTCATCACAATTTTTGTACCTCTTTTCATTTTCCCCTTGTGGCGTACTTATTTGAATAAAAGAGTTTTTCGCTATTGGTTCGCTGTGTTTAGAATTAAGAAAATGAATTTCTTAATTTGAAAATAAAAAAATATTTTCCTTAAAATAATTTTTAGAAAAGTATTTTCTTTATTGTGAAGTTTTCCTTGAATCAAATGTATTCTTACTTTTTTTCCTATTCACATGGCCTCTCTTTTATTAGTGCCCTCAAGACCTCAACTTCTGATTATAATTTGGACATGCCCATGTTTTCCAGAAGTTTCCTATAATTTGCCAAACTATTTTAAAGGTCCATTTGTTTCTCCAAAAATTAATGATTTAAAAATTATTTCATTAAAAGCGATTGTCCGTGTCTCATAAAAATTGAATGAGCGGAGACAGGAATTGTTTTTAACAATACGTACGGTTTTTATTAACTAAATATTTCAAATAATACAAAATTATTATTTATTTAAGAAAATGTCTTTTCAATTATTCATTTTTCTACGAAGCAAACGGAGATTTAAAAGTTCAATTCTTATAATTCAATCTTAATTTACATGGCTTTACTGAAATTCCGAGTAATTAATCAATATTGGTTTCTCTGGCTTGGAGCTAATCAATACTTCAAGAATCGTGGGCCTATTTCATCTTTTCGTTTTCTTTTTTTTTTTCCAATGATTTTTTCCACGACAGCTTCCTTCACAAGTATTATGATAATTATATTGCGTTGTGAAATGGCTGTTGAAAAAGTTGTCATTACTGTAAAAGACAGAATTGTAAAAATCGTGAAAGAAGAAGACTATTGTTGCATAAAACATTATCACCTTTTCTATGACATGCCCAAGTGTAAGCGAGTCCATCCATGAACTAGTGCATAGCACCATTTTGGTCCGCCCAGGAAGAAATGCGAACCAGAGGTGTGTACCATCTGGCATCCTCTACCCAAGTACAAGGTTTCTACGCAGCACTCTGGGAAAAAATCCAGCTACACGATAATATGCAATGGCGAAATAAAGAAAGGAAGCATGTTGACCCCCTCTTAAATGAATCCATCTTGCTGGTGCAGTTGGGAACTTTGTTAGTCTCCTCTTCGCGCGACCCTTCGCACAACTTGGGAGAGCCGATATTTTCGGATCAATGCTTACCAAGAGGTACTTGATGCGATGAGACAAAAAGATAAAAAAGGAACAACAACCTGAATTAGCCGCAAGAGTGTTAAAAATGTCATCTGGTCGGTATAGCAGACACTGCTTAAAGAAAACAATCGAAAATTCCAAGGTTTCGACAGGGAAAAAAGGAATGTCCTACGTATGCTTGGACAATTCCATTTAGAGCGATCTTTATTGAAATCTAGAGAATATGTCTAACGAAGCGTTGAAGCAAAGCGCCAACTCCTCATCACCCAGAGATTTGTACCAAAGGTAGACCAAGAAGAAACAAATCAACACAAATGCGATGATGTGGATGACATTGTTTGAGCCATACTTGGAAAATGCTCTTGTTCAGTCTCAGCATTTTAAGAAAAAGTGATTATGATTGATCTCTCCCCCGAGGGGATGACAGAACAGACGAACGAAAGGGCAGATTCTACTCCCTGGTAACCTCTGGTGCTCGAATCTGAGCAATCTTTTCCACGGTTTTTACCCGCCAATTAGACTGCGAAGAACTCAGTTATATGCTTAAGCTATGCTTGATCACCCAAAGCATATCGATGTCGCACCATGTTTTTCCAACAAAACCGTAGCCAAAGATCACGAATTCGATCATAGTAACACAGATACTGCAATCTCAGTGCATCCGGCCAGCTAGCAGTCGAATAGTTACTAAAAACAGAGCACATATCTCAGCTTAAAAGTGGGGGAAAACCGAGTTCATCGATTGAAACTCACCTCTCTCAATCGGTGGACTTGCCTGCAGAGACCGCCCACGACCTCATGATCCAAGCCACCGTCCACCGGATCAATCTGCAGCAGGATTTCATCTGGCCGAGCCGCCGCCGCCACCACCGCCACCGCCGCTCGGCATTAGCCCCTGGCTATCAAGACCGCAAAACCAGACCAGAATCAGAATCCAACCGACATATCAACCTCAGAAGACGCTAAGCCCGAATCTACTAAGAGAAAACCGAGAGCATCACTCACTGCGATCGGAAGGGAACAACTCCGCCGTGGAGCGGGCGGCCTTCCCCGGAACTTCCCGCCATCGGAGCCTGAAAACTTGAAGCTAGCTCCGGGCGAGAATAAGGAGAAAGAAAAAACCCTAGAACGGACCAAGCGGCTGCTGATGTTTCAGAATTCACGTGGATTTCGGTGAGGCTCGCAGAGGGGATTGGGGATTCCGGTGAAGATTTTCGTTGCAGATGCTGAGCCTCTTTCTGTTTTCCAACGTTGAACTTTACGCGGCAAAGTTACATGGGGAAGACAGATGATATCTGATAAATAAAAATTTAAAATTAAAAAAACAGAGATAAATTAGATAGAGTTTTTTTTTTTTAAATTGCTCTCTTCATTGACCAGTCTTATTTTTTTAAAGTAGTTTCTAACTTTCTATAAATGAATTAAACAGCGAAAATTTTGAAAGCATTACGCAGTCATTAAATTTAGTTTCTTGAAAGTACATGTGAATAGCGAAAAATTTATGGCGACTCAAAAGTTATGCGTAAATATTTTTAGTGCTTGGCAATCCTTCTTTGCAAGTGTAGTTGTCCGATCAAATTAGGGTATATGTTCATGAGTAGGACAATTAAACTAGAACTGGGGTGCTAATCTATTGGCATTTATCCATATTGAATTCAAAATATATTTGATATTCTTTCGAACCAAAGTTTGGTCAACATTTTTCGAAGTGAGATTTTTTCAACTCAAACACACAACAGAACCACGATTTAATTGTGTAATCTATGTATCTTTATATATAAGCCACATTACTCTTTTGTTTGACTTTTATATTTCTCAGCTGGCCCTTATTATTTAATTTTTATTATTATAAACAAAGAGGAAAAAAAGGTAAAATTAGAAAAATGATAGAAAGGTAAAACGAAGAAATTACTGCCTACATTATGTCAAGAAAGTGCACTTGGTAAAGTTACCTGATCGTTGTGCAATAATCAACCTCATCCTTGAACTCCATGTGAGAAATTTGGAATGGTTCTCTAATTTGGTAGTACAATCACGAGGAGAATGCAATTGCTGGGCAAATTAGTCTAACACCCATGACAGTCAGTCACTTGGTCTTGCCAAATACACAATAATGATGCTTTCCTCATTAGCTTATGTACTTATTGGGTGGATCGAAGAGATTCTAATATGGGGAGTTCATAACAATACAAAACACAATGTGTCTAAATGATTTGCTCACTCTTTTCATGTCAATCTCATAGTTTTCCGGACTGTCAATTACACAACATTCGCATACCAAAAAGTGAGATAAATTAAAGCAGTTTGGTCAAAAAGAATTTCATCTCTATGTAGAGTTTCAGAGGGAAAAAAAAGCACTGAATTGAATTTCCGATTGATAAGCAAGTCACATATTTTATAATTTTTGTGTGTGAGTGTGTGCATTTTTTTACCTACTTTATATCCCTTTCAAAGTTCCAGCACTATCCTAGAGGTAAACCATCTTGACTAAACTCCAAAGCTTCTCTTGTGTGCCGTGTTTCACGAATGAAAAGAATCTTTTCTAATGAATTACAACTTTCGACTTCTTCGTAAAGATATACGTGCTCGACTTTTCCTGCATCGACGTCAAGTCAAAAATGACCAACAAATCATTAAAAATTCGCAAATGAAGTGACTCGTCTGGGCTGTTAAGTATATTTTTTTAGTTGTTGAACCTTAATTCAATAAGTCCAAAAAGAATCTTTTCTAATGAATTACAACTTGCGACTTCTTCGTAAAGGTATAGCTGCTCGACTTTTCTTTCATCGACGTCGAGTCACAAATGACCAACAAGTCATTAAAAATTCGCAAAAAGAAGTATGATGTGACTTGTCTGGGCTGCTAAGTATATTTCTTTAGTTGTTGACTCTTAATTCGATAAGTCCAAAAAGAATCTTTTCTAATGAATTACAACTTGCGACTTCTTCGTAAAGGTATACCTACTCGACTTTTCCTGCATCGTCGTCAAGTCAAAAATGACCAACAAATCATTAAAAATTCGCAAATGAAGTGACTCGTCTGGGCTGCTAAGTATATTTTTTTAGTTGTTGAACCTTAATTCAATAAGTCCAAAAAGAATCTTTTCTAATGAATTACAACTTGCGACTTCTTCGTAAAGGTATAGCTGCTCGACTTTTCCTGCATCGACGTCGAGTCACAAATGACCAACAAGTCATTAAAAATTCGCAAAAAGAAGTATGATGTGACTTGTCTGGGCTGCTAAGTATATTTCTTTAGTTGTTGACTCTTAATTCGATAAGTCCAAAAAGAATCTTTTCTAATGAATTACAACTTGCGACTTCTTCGTAAAGGTATACCTGCTCGACTTTTCCTGCATCGTCGTCAAGTCAAAAATGACCAACAAGTCATTGAAAATTCACAAAAGAAGTATGATGTGACTTGTCTGGGTTGCTAAGTATATTTTTTTAGTTGTTGACACTTAATTCGATAAGTCCTATTACGTGACGACTGACGAGGACGGAAGGGAAGAAAGATTGAATTATTTTGAGGTAGGTATTATCCTCCACGCCAAAACCGACAAGAGTTTTCTTCTTCCCTAATTTCAGGCTTTACCTTTCAATTCTCAAATTCAAAAGATACATTTAAGTATCAAAATCGAAAAAAAAAAATAAAACACTTAACTAATAACATCGAGAAATTTAGGTCAAATTACTGATGTGCCATTTTCCAACGGCATTTTTTTATTAATGTGGCAATTTTTTTAAAAATTTATCACATGGCAATTTAAAAAAAAAAATTGTCCACCTGGCACTATAAGCCCCCAAAATTAATTTGTAATGTAAATATTAATTAAAAAAAAGAGGCAACCACAACTTTGGTGAGGGCCTCCATAGCTCTCGCCATTGCCATCCCACCATTGCTAGAAAGGGCTAGCAACAGTGAGGCAGCAATAGTGGCGAGGGCCATACAGCCCTCGCTGCTTTACTACTTGCTCCTCTTTCTTTTTTTAATAAAATTGATTTAATTAATATTTATATTAAAATCGATTTTGGGACAAAATGATGTCATTTTGTACATTCATTGCTTAGTAGGCAACTCCACCGAGCCACATAGACCAATTTTATTCTTAAAATAATGCCATGTCGGACACTAGCTATTTTGCCAAAATTAGCACTTAAGTATCTCAAATTTCAAAAAAATATTAAAACTTTTGGCACTTAAGTATATATTCATGCCAAGTTTTGGCACTTGCAACGTATTTTGTCCGATTGGAAACTAAAGCAAGCTTACTCGATTGGCTCTACGTATGAACAATCTTTGGGGAGAGGGGGGGCGATTTCTTCCCATTAAGATAAAGTATCTCACATTTCTCATAAACCTATAGCAGCATAGCTATCTGAGAATGACTTTGTCAGCCAATTGCCATAAGAAATACACAGTAGCCAAGCTCTTGCATAATTCGGTGCTTTTAACGATCACTTCACTGGACTTATCCCAAGGAGCCTGAAAAATCGTTCAAGTTCGTATAAAGTTAGGCTCCAGAACAACTTGCTCAAGGGAAACATAACCGATGCTCTTCGTGTATTCCCCTACTTAGATTATCTTGAGTTGAGCAATAATGAAATTTACGGTATGTCACCACCAACATTATTTGAATGTAGAAATTGAGGAGCTTGATAATCTCCAACAATAGGATCTCTGACACCATATCCTTTGCACAACTTTGAAGAGCCGACATCTTCGAATCAATGCTTCCCAAGAGGTGACCTCAATAGAGTTTACTCAATTCAATGGTCCTGTTAACAAGTTTCTCAAAGCAGAAGTAGTGAGCAGATACATGACGTTAGCAGAGGGAGGGAAAGATGGCAGAGACTAATAGTAATTGTTGGAATATAATACGCGGAAATGACAAAATCTTACAATTACGTCAACACGAAGTCGCCAGAAAAATAAACAAAATATAATAAGGACACCAGAAATTTACGTGGTTCGGTCCGAGTATCGGTACATACGTCCACAGGGAGAGCTAGCAGTAAATTATCCACTATAATCGGAGAATCAGAATTTATAATCACCCACACGCTCGAGTATTTTACATACCTAAATTTAATCACAAACCTAAAGTTTTTATAAATAAATAACTTACTTGGACATAAATTTACTATATAAAATTAACGCGCGTTGAAACAAAAACGCGCGGCTCTCTTCAACTTGTGTGCAGCTTGCAGCTCTTTTTTATTTTTTTTTATGCTTTCGTAGGGCTTCTGCGGCACCTACCTTATCTCGTAGGGCTGTACGTCTTTTATATGTGGGACCAGGTCAAACTTGGCGGCACGTCTTTTTTTGTGTGCCCAAAGGTTGAGCCAAAAGGAAGTGGGCCCAAAGGTCAAAAGTTGCCCACCTCCTTTTGGCTCTACGTGCAGGGGCTCTATTCTCTGTCTCCATCGGCTAAAAAGAAGTAGCAACGCAGCAGCCTTGGAATATTGTGTGCCCAAAGTCAAAAACCATGGATAACTTGCAGAGAGATTCGGCTCCTCCAAAGCAATGAGGAAACTTTTGCTTATTTTATTTTATTTCCTCATTTATGCAGCTATAAGGAGTCCAAGAAAATAAGGTCTTCTTGATTCAATTTGAAATCTACTTGAGAAATCTTTATCAATAGATTCGATTTAACAAATCGTTATCCAAATTCAAACTCGAGACATTAATTTAACAATGACAAAATTATGACATTCCGCTTCCGAAAACTATTGACAAGAAAGACGATGACCTCCAGCAGCCACCGCACTAAACATGGATTCACCCTGAATGAAAATTGCATCAAGAAATTTCACTTGTTGAAAAAGTGAGGAGATGAACCGGTTTTCAATTTTTTTTTAGTTTCTTGATAGATAAGCGTTACCCTAACCATCCTTTTGAGGTCGGTCCTTGAGGCCATCTTATCCAAGACTCGCAATGCCCTCAAATGCCGGGAAGGATACCTTTTATACTATTCAGCTGCATATGCAGGTTGCCGAATGCAGCTTAAAATGTTTTGCTTAGTCACAAGCAGAATAAACAAATAGGCACCAAGCAGCTTAAATCAAAAGTCTTACAGAATAACATCAGGAAACTTAATCTTGCCTCACCATGTTTTGGCAGTAGAATCACGCGGACCTTGCATTTGTTGGGATAGATTAGCGTAACGCGGCAGTCAGTCACTTGGTTATGCCAAATACACGATACTGATGCATTCCTAGATAGCTTCTGCATATCTGTTCTTTTTTTTTTTATATTATTTTAATAAAACTTGGGTGGATCAAAGAGATTCGAACAATGGGAGTCAATTTCAACACGCAAGGTGTTTGAATGATTGGCCCACTCTTTTCATATCAATCTCATAATTTTTCGGGCTGCCGATTGCACAACATGATTGCTGTATACCACGTATAAGAATTTTTCGGGCTACCAAGATTATTGACTTGGTTGTTGACTGGGTGGCCCCGATTTACTTCTATAAGTACGTCTCGGCTGCGCTTCTCATGGCTATGCAAGAAACAAAGAAACGCCCACCCCAAAATAACCTTGACAACCTGTCATGGCATTATCTCAAAAACAACCCTCCATGTTGTTCGTCGCTTGTGTCCTCCTCATGCTCACGCAAGAAATGCCTTGTCTTGCTTCATCTCGAAGCCCTTCTCCGGTGGCCCTTGCTGGTCCTAGTAACCAAACCGCTAATGAGGAACTGGAGGCACTCCTAACATGGAAGTTTGAGCTGGACAGCCAGACTCGCTATACTTTGTCTTCGTGGAATGGGAGCAACCCTTGTTCATGGCGCGGAGTCGATTGCGATTCTTTTGGAAGCATTGTGAGCCTGAACCTCTCGGATTCTGCCATACATGGTACGCTTCATCATCTCAATTTCTCCCTATTGCCCAACTTGATTGCTCTTAAGCTTGCCAACAACTCACTTTTCGGAAACATCCCTCCGAGCATGGCTCTTCTTGCCAAGCTTACTCATCTAGACTTGTCTCGAAATAACCTTTCGGGAAACATTCTGACTCAACTAGTGTCCTTGCGATCTCTCCAAGTTCTCAATCTATCGAATAACAATTTCAATGGCCCAATTCCCAATGAGATAGGTAGCTTGAGCAACTTGACCGGCCTATTTCTTTCTGCAAATAATCTTTCCGGTCGTATCCCTGGAGAAATAGGAAGGCTCCAGTCTCTCAATTATCTCGACTTACAGAACAATCGCATCACCGGTCCTATTCCTTCTTCCATAGGAAACATGAGCAGCTTGATAGAGGTGTGGCTTTGGGATAATCAACTTGTTGGGGCCATTCCAGAGGAAATAGGAATGTTGGGGTCTCTCAGTATACTTGATTTATCTTGCAATTGTCTCGATGGTTACATCCCTAAAACTCTAGGAAATTTGAGTAATTTAGCATTTCTATACTTATATCAAAACCAACTTTTCGGTCCCATACCTTTGGAAGTTGGAGGAATGAGATCCCTCGAAATTTTCCAATTGCAATTTAATGATTTAATAGGTCCTATCCCATCATCCATAGGTAACTTGAGCAATTTAAAATACATTTCCCTTCGCAAGAATAAGTTGTCGGGTCCTATCCCATCATCCATAGGTAACTTGAGCAATTTGAATATTCTTCGCCTTGACTACAATAACCTTTTTGGGCCTATCCCATGGTCCATAGGCAACTTGAGCTATCTAAAAACTCTTTCCCTTTTCAACAATAGTTTGTCGGGCTTTGTTTCGAAAGAGATTGGAAAACTAGGACTCCTTAGTATATTACGTCTAGATATGAATAATCTAGAAGGCTTTCTTCCCATCGAGATGAATAATCTCACATCCCTCACTCGCCTTGATCTATCTTATAATAACTTTGTTGGCCAATTGCCACAAGAGATCTGTAGCGGCCAAGCTCTTGTACGTTTTATTGCAATGAACAATCACTTCACTGGACCCATCCCAAAAAGCTTGAGAAATTGTTCCAATCTGTATCGAGTTAGGCTTAATAACAACGCGCTCAAGGGAAATATAACCGATGCTCTTGGTGTGTACCCTTACTTGGATTATCTTGAGTTAAGTAACAATGACCTTTACGGGGAGTTACCACCAACATTGGGAGAATGTAGAAATTTGACGAGCTTGATAATCTCCAACAATAGAATTTCCGGCACCATACCACCTCAGGTTGGAGACATGAATCAATTGCGTAGACTGGACCTCTCTTCAAATGATATAGTTGGGGAAATTCCTAAAGAGCTAGGAAAATTGAAGTTGCTGGTAGAGCTTTCACTGGACTACAACCGTCTTGAAGGCCACATCCTTCAAGAACTTGGAGCATTGTCCAGTCTGCAGAAACTCAAAATTGCAAGAAACAACTTGAGTGGCTCCATTCCTACAGAACTTGGGGGGTGCTCCAACCTTTTGTTCTTAAATTTAAGCGGGAATAATCTTGATAAGAGTATTCCTGTGGAGATTGACAACCTCCGGTCTCTTCAAGTTCTCGATCTGAGTCAAAATTTGCTCACAAGAGAAATACCTAGACGATTTGCACAATTGCATAGATTGGAAATACTCAATCTCTCACATAATCAGCTTTCGGGTTCAATTGAATTGGCCTTTGGTGATATGGTAAGCTTGACATCCATCGACATATCATATAATGAGTTAGAAGGTCCTTTACCAAATGTTCCAGCCTTTCAAAATGCTACAATTGAAGTTGTGAGAGGGAACAGAGGTTTGTGTGGAGTTATCGCTAGTCTCAAACCATGCACAACAACAACATCAAAAGGCAAGAACAAAAACAAAAAGTTGCTGCTAATTTTGATTCCTACTTTAAGTTGCCTACTTTCATTGCTTCTTATTGTGGGAATTTTAAGAATAGTATGCCAAAGATTAAGGAAAACAGAACCTAGTTCGAACAATGGAAGCAATGAAAACTTGTGGGCAGTGTTGACCTTTAACGGGAATATGGTCTATGAGAGCATTATTGAAGCCACGGGGGAGTTTGATGCCAAATATTGCATCGGTGTGGGAGGACAGGGGAGTGTTTATAAGGCCCAGTTGCGAACAGGCGAAATTGTTGCGGTAAAGAAATTTAAGGAAGCAGTGGAAGTCAAAATCGCTAGTGAAAAAGCATTTGAAAGGGAGATTCACGCTCTGATTGAAGCTCGGCATCGGAATATTATCAAGCTCTATGGCTTTTGCTCAAGTTCTCGACATTCATTTTTGGTTTACGAGTTCTTGGAATCAGGCAGCTTAAAGGATGTATTGAACGATGAAGAGAGGATGACAGCATTTAATTGGAATAAGAGAGTGAATGTTATTAAAGGTGTGGCGTGTGCTTTGTCCTACATGCACCATGAATGCTCTCCTCCTATAGTTCATCGAGACGTATCGAGCAAGAACATTTTAATGGATGAACAATACGAAGCTCACGTCTCTGATTTTGGCGCGGCTAAGGTTTTGCAACCTTACTCATCCAATTGGACTTCCTTTGCGAGCACTTTTGGATATGCAGCTCCAGGTAAATTGGTTTCTTTTATAAAGACAGTTCATTAAATAGCCTTACTAAGATTTTGGCCAAAAAAGGATAGCATTAATAAGAAATTGAAAAAAAAATGTTGTTTTCCCTCTGCAGAGCTCGCATACACAATGAAAGTGACGGAGAAATGTGATGTTTATAGCTTTGGAATGGTGACATTGGAGGTAATCATAGGTAGATACCCGGGCGATCTCATATCGTCTCTCGCATCCTCAGCTTCTTCATCATCAAGCAATTCAACAGCTTCATGTTGGCCCCTAAAACAAGCTCTAGATCAAAGAATCCCATACCCAGATGGTGATACGCTAGGTCAGGTGGCTTTCATTGTAAAGATGGCATTTACATGCCTGAGTGCAAAACCGGAGCATCGTCCAAGCATGCAACAAGTGTCTCAAGAGATATCAGCACGTAGGTCGATCGTGATAGGGGCATTGGAGGACATAAAATTGGAAGAACTAGTTGATCCCATATGCCTTTCTTATTGACATTTTGGTCTTTCTGTAGCAGCTTGCGTAACTAGTTCTCTTTTATTTCTCTTACAAGGATGATACGCATCGCATCACTTATTTTCCCAATGATTTATGAATTACTTGAAAACAATTGCGTAATTGCATTTTGTAATTTTAACCCAGATAAAATGGATCGTCACAGCTTCATCCAACCCTTAAGATCGGCCTAAGAGATGACAAGGTCACGATATAGTATGTCAAACTATTATAGTATTCTGAATCGATTCGGCATGTGATTGACTAAATTTCTAAACCTATGATGTTTCTGCAATGGATTTCGTGGATCTGCAAGCTTTCAGTAGTAATTTATGCTCATGCCAGATCCAAAGCGATCATTACAAGGACGTTTCGATCGTCAGACTCGTGTTCATGCGACCCTTCGCACAAGTTCAAAGAGACAACTTCAAGTCAGTGCTTCCTGAGAGGTACTTCGATGTGACGAGGCATAAGCACGCATTACCTAACATACCCTTAAGAGTGCTAAAAATGACATCTGGCATGTACAGCAGACAGTGCTCAAACCAGAAACCAGAAGTACCACGGTTTCAGCAAGGAAAAAAAGAAGGGGATGTCCTGTGCCTGTACGATTCCATCTAGAGTGATGTTTACTGAAACCAAGGGAAGACGTCTAACAAAGTGTTGAAGCAAATTGCCGACTCCTCGTTGTCCAGAGATTTTTCATTAGATGTACACCAAGAAGATACAAATCAATGCGAATACAATTATGTGGATGACATTGTTTGAGCTATACTGGACTATTATGCCTCTTGTTCTGCCTCCTGACATTGTTCTTCCCCCCTGCTTTAGCTTTGATCAGAGTCAATTGCTGTCAAGACATCAAATAACTTCAGAAAGGAAACGATTGGGCCTATTTTAGGATCTCCAAACCAGCAACTGTAAATCATCTATGAATGGGCATTCTGACGAGATAACTTATAGGAACGGCCACAGGGTACAGCTAACAATGAAGCTTCATTGACAACACCAATCATTGAGAACATATGGCGATGGCACAATAGCTAAGCGACTGCTGGTACCTCAGGCGGAAACTTGGATCAGGATTCATGATGCTATTCACAATAGCCCAACATAACCTTTTCTGGGCTGCCGATTACACAGCGTAGTTGCTTTATACTCCAGGGCGATTACACGACTGTAATTAACAGTATCCTCCATCTGTTTCCTTTCCCCGCTATATAAGAACTTAAGTACACAGAAGAGAACATTATTCTGCAATTTATCCTGCTGATTAAGATTTCTCAGAAAAATAAAAATAGCCCAATGGGAAGTTTTCAAGCAAGGAACATTAAGGGCACGCATAACAAAATTTCTGAAATAGAAATCAATTTCTGACCTGAATTTCTATTTCATGAACAAATTTCTAAGTAAAGTAACGCATTTGATAACAGTTCAAGATTTTTGTTTCTGGAATAAAAATTCGTTTGATAGCAAAATAAAATTTCTATTTCTAGTGGGTAGCGTCCGGCGTTCGGCATCCGGCAGTCGGCAAAACCAGCATCCAACGACTAGTAGGCATCCAACATTGGATGACCGGCATGGGCGACTGGCGATGGGCATCCAATGGTTGGCAATGGGCGTCTAGTGTCGCATGGGCAGTGGGTGAGTGGTGGGCAACAACGAAAGTGAACAATGAAAAAAAATTTCATTTCTCATTTTTATTTCAAAATCGAAAAATTAAAATTTTAGCTTCGATTTCGCTCCAAATTTATTTCGGAATAAAAATCCGTTCTAGAAATAAAAAGATGAAATTGCATTACCAAATAAATTTATATTCCAAACCTGTTTCGTAAAATAGAAAAACAAAGAAATAGAGAAATAGAAATTTTTGCATGCACACCTTAAGTGCAAAAGAATATCAGCTTTATTAAGGATAAGTAATTCCTGTACATTAATATACCTTGAAAAAATAAGGGAATTCAGGGGGCAAAAGAATGGCTTTGAATTTGTAATTGAGCAACAGGGATCACCTCCATTAAAAAAAAAATGATTTCTTCTATAAAAGTAACTCGACCTAAGAGCATAATCTGGGGGAATCCTCCAACACAACTAGTCTCGGATCCAGTCTGACTGCAAATTCCATATATGTGCAGGAGCATAAGGATCCACAGGACTGGAGGCATCTTGAGCATAAACACAAGAAATTGTGCCCGCCTGAAATTTCAAGCAGTACATAGTTGCTGATAAAGACTGTTATCCGTTTCAGGATCTCCATCATAATCAAGGAAGTAGCAACAATTAACTATTCAAAAAGTTGGATTAAATGAACAGTCCCTTTTTTTTCTGGTAGACAATTATAAACAAGAAGCATGGATAGTATACAAGTGCAATCCAAATGCACCGAAGTCCAAGCCACTTGAGGTATCAATGTAACAATAGCACCTTCTAGAAACACAAACGCTAAATAACAGACTCTGAAAAACCAAAACAGTCATGCCTATGTCAGGAAAGTCATTAGACAGTATATAACATGTACAAATATCATCACAACCATTAATTAAGAAAATGACAGGCTTTGTTTGGGAGAGAAGGCAGTAGAAGAAAATGATAGGGGTGATCGGTTCCCGGTTCGGGTCCGGTTCCAAGGTGGAACCGAACCGGACTGGGAGAATCGGTTCCCAATTTTGGGAACCGTGGACCGGACCGTTGATCTTAGTACCGAGAACTGGACCGAACCATCGGTTCCGTTCGGTCCAATCCGTCCAAAAGAATTGACACTTTATTTTTTCACTAAAGAATGACCATTCACTAAAGAATAATTATGCTCCGGACCGATTAATCAAATTCGGTTTCCGAGCAATCTAATAAAACTACTCACACATGTTTTCATGTGCAAAATATTCAAACTTCACTTGTGTGAATATCAATCATAGTTTATGTGTTTCATGCTTAATTTTAAGCATAAAACCCATTAACAACGTGATTAAAGGTTGTGCTTAGCTTAGGTTTTATAGACAATCTCTCTTCTATACTTTGAATGTTTAGTCGATATGAGACTTTTTAAGACTTGAAGTGCCTTGTCGTTTGCAAGTAAGGGGAGCAAGAGAGAGAGTGTGAGCATGAGGAGAGTTTTTTCTATAAATAAAGAGTGACAACAAGAGTTTTGGTGGTCTCTTGGCCACATAAGAGGTTGTTACCTAAATTGCAATTCCGATTGCAATAAGTTTCATATATAATATTAATATATTATATGTATTTATATATTATATGAATATAAATTATATATAAAAAAATTTGGTCCGTCGGTCCGGTTCCCACCTTGGAACCGGGAACCGGACCGCCGACCATGGGAACCGCCCAAAACCGACCGGTCTGGTCCGGTTCGGGCGATTTCCGTTGCACACCCCTAGAAAATGAAATGCGGGTATATGGAATCTTGGAAGAATTTGAATCTTCTGTGAGAAGGTTTTGGAGGCAAAATTTATAATTTTCACCACCCAGCCTATATTTTTCTCCCCTCTTTCTACCACAGAAAGCATCAGGCAGACGTGGTAAAATTTTAATATATTTTTCGATATTGTCCAAGTTTGAGACACCTTTTTTAAATAGTCTAAGTGGAGAACACCTTAGAGTAACCATCAGATGCATTCTAGATAGTTCCTGCTACATCCTCCCATCAATTTCAGAAACAGCATGATTTGCATTCTTGGTAGTTGCTTCACCCTATTAATCCAGAGGTGTCCCAAATGCAAAAGCATGAGAGGCAAGTGCCGCCATCACCACCGATAGCAATGCTCAGATGGCACTGCGCCTAGCAGTGGCGCAAAAAATCATATTTCTACGTCCATTTAGAAAACAACATAACTACCACTCCTCAGAGAATGATCCGCTGAGAAGTAAAGTAAAACCCAAACAAAAGGAAAGAATCCAAACATGAAACTAAAAGAATAATGATCGATTCTGATCGCAACAACATATAATTTGGTTTCAAAATCACCCCTTAGTGACAAGAACCTATAAATGTCCTTAAGCATAAAACTGTTGGTATGACCAGTACAAGAATCAGATAAAAAAAAAAAAAGAAACATAAAGGACAAACGAATTCATGCAAACTAGACGCCATCATGAAAAGAAGAAGAGGACATACCAATTTCACTCTTCATCAAATTCTTCTAAAACTGCAAGTTGTCTTTCATTTATCTCGCTGAAAAGTAACCAGTCATAGAAAGTAAACACATTGCATCAAATTTTGACAGCCAAACAACCAACAACTAAGGTATCGATTAACAATTTAAAAAAAAAAAAAACCGGAAGTAAGTACTCCTAATAAACTCTCTCACTATCTTGCTAATAAAATTGTCTCTGTCCAAGCTAACAAATGGCTAACATAGATGAAGTGGCCTATCTGTTTCCTTTCTGGAAACAATCAAATATTGCACAAGGAAGGAACTCCTAGTGTGAATATGATACTTGTTGACATGTACCAAGATGGACCCTGACTTCAAAGGGAAGATTGCTGTAGTCCAGTGACAAGATTTAGATTCATTCATTTTTCAGAAATGAACATAATGTAATACTATTACATGTGCAATGTGCCTCCATGAGAAGTAGTAACTCCATTTCCAAATCATCCATAAATGCAACTCAAATGGATACTAGCCACAAATGCGTATTGACCAGACCAATAAGCAAGAACCAGGAAAGGAGGAGGAGTAGGAAACTCAATCAAACTCTGATGACTATGAAAACAGACAAAAAACTAATAAATAACATACCTGGGGAATGTAATCTGAATTTGCACATATAGATCTCCAGGATCAACATGAATATGGACTCCTGCAGCAATGCTGCGTCTAAAAATAATATTTGGCAACAAAAATGCACCACAGTTAATGCAAAATAGTTGATTATTTCTTGAAACCTTTTTGTCTTAGAACCATAAGCTGTCTAGCCTGCACCCCCTTTGGTATCTGAGAAGGTATGTGCAAACAGACGTATCATTAGCGTAAACAAGGAAGAGAAGTCCATCCAATCACAATGAAAGCTGGAGACAGAATTCAATTTCAGTGCCATACATTATGGACTCACAAAACATCACAATTTCAGTGCCATACAGAAAACAACTTCCATTCACAACAGTACTTTACTTAATGGAAAGGTAGTCAATATTGCACATCATTTATAGTTTGAAATAAAACCAAGTAAAAAGAATTAGTACATTCTCATATAAGATAGTGAACTGTTTTCCTTCATAATTACATGTGTACCGACTCAATCTACCCCAAAGAACCCCTTTCAAGACATGTGATAGACCCTCTCATTCTTGGTGACTACTGATCTACATTTTATTGATTTTCCATAGCACGAGACAAGGACCCCCCAAAATGCATAACAAGAGTGGTTAATTTTACACCGAACTACACGATAAAACCAGGGGTTAAAACAGTAAAACGCTTGGAACACTGATTTGCTACATTATTGCTGCTTTCAGATACAGGTTTTACTACTACTAATACTAATACTAATACTAATTTTAACCCTTCCACTCCACTCAAAAGGTCAAAGATCACCCGACATTCATGTCATTAATCGTTAAGAACACTCTCCAGTTAAATCTGCAAGCACAGATATGTCACCATGTGGCACAGACAGTTCTTACATTAACATGTATTTTCCCCGATAAAGTTAGGACCTCAACTTTACCACCAAGAATTGCCTGTATCAGAAGTAAACCCTAAAGGTCAAGGAACCAAGTTACAGATATCTATTGGAATAACAGGGAACTGATGCTGTCATTAAAAAAAAAAAAAAAACACACACACACAGTAATGATGACATGAACAGGAAAGTCATGACAGATAGCAATGCACAAGCAAGGAATAGCTCAGTACTAGTCATAAAGTTGAAAGTGAGTTGAACATGCTGTTGGGAAATAAGCGATTAGGAAGAATGAAATCAGACTTTGAGGTGTGAAAAGACACTGTCTTTAAGGAATTAATTGCCCCACACGGTTGCCAATGGTCACTGGCAAAAATCCTCCACAATACAACAATCCTTGAATAAGAATATCGAATAGCAATTCCAGTGTTTCTCCAAAAACTGTTGAAATGAAACAATCGGAGAATAATGGTTGTACATTAAGAAAGTGAAGAAAATCGAAAGTTAACTTATTGAACTAGAAACAACGCATTTATAACATGAAAACCCGCTTCCTTTTCTGAACAGATATATTGTTTTAAAGAAAAATTGCAATTCAACCTTTCAAAGGTCGTAAGACACCTAAACAACAATTCTTGAATAATAGCAATTCCAGTGTTTCTCCAAGAACTGTTGAAAGGAAACAATCGGAGAATAATGGTTGTATATTAAGAAAGTGAAGAAAATCGAAAGTTAACTTATTGAACTAGAAACAACGCATTTATAACATGAAAACCCGTTTCCTTTTCTGAACAGATATATTGTTTCAAAGAAAAATTGCAATTCAACCTTTCAAAGGTCGTAAGACACCTAAACAACAATCCTTGAATAATAGCAATTCCAGTGTTTCTCCAAGAACTGTTTTTTTTTTTTTTTTTTTTTGGGTCAGATCTCCAAGAACTGTTGAAAGGAAACAATTGGAGAATGATGGTTGTATATTAAGAAAGTGAAGAAAATCGAAAGTTAACTTATTGAACTAGAAACGACGCATTTATAACATGAAAACCCGTTTCCTTTTCTGAATGATATATTGTTTCAAAGAAAAATTGCAATTCAACATTTCAAAGGTCGTAAGACACCTAATAACCATTAGCAAAAATAATTGCCACTATAAAAGTGCAAATTGCAGTGTTTCTCCAAGAACTGTTGAAAGGAAACAATCGGATAATAATGGTTGTATATTAAGAAAGTGAAGAAAATCGAAAGTTAACTTATTGAACTAGAAACGACACATTTATAACATGAAAACCCGTTTCCTTTTCTGAACCGATATATTATTTTAAAGAAAAATTGCAGTTCAACCTTTCAAAGGTCGTAAGACACCTAAACAACAATCTTTGAATAATAGCAATTCCGGTGTTCCTCCAAGAACTGTTTTTTTTTTTTTTTTTTGGGTCGATCTCCAAGAACTCGTTGAAAGGAAACAATCGGAGAATAATGGTTGTATATTAAGAAAGTGAAGAAAATCGAAAGTTAACTTATTGAACTAGAAACGACGCATTTATAACATGAAAACCCGTTTCCTTTTCCGAACAGATATATTGTTTCAAAGAAAATTGCAATTCAACCTTTCAAAGGTCGTAAGACACCTAAACAACAATCCTTGAATAATAGCAATTCCAGTGTTTCTCCAAGAACTGTTGAAAGGAAACAATCGGAGAATAATGGTTGTATATTAAGAAAGTGAAGAAAATCGAAAGTTAACTTATTGAACTAGAAACAATGCATTTATAACATGAAAACCCGTTTCCTTTTCTGAACAAATATATTGTTTCAAAGACAAATTGCAATTCAACCTTTCAAAGGTCGTAAGACACCTAATAACCATTAGAAAAATAATTGCCACTATAAAAGTGCAAATTGCAGTGTTTCTCCAAGAACTGTTGAAAGGAAACAATCGGAGAATAATTGTTGTATATTAAAAAAGTGAAGAAAATCGAAAGTTAACTTATTGAACTAGAAACGACGCATTTATAACATGAAAACCCGTTTCCTTTTTTGAACAGATATATTATTTCAAAGAAAAATTGCAATTCAACCTTTCAAAGGTCGTAAGACACCTAATAACCATTAGCAAAAATAATTGCCACTATAAAAGTGCACCTGCACGCTAGTAGGGTAGGGTCAAGCCCACTTAGTCCATCATCTTCAATTGTAACGTTAGAAGACTTCCACACTTACATATCGGCCCGCACACTCCCATCTTTTCTATGTGGGACAAAGCACTTTCAGTTTGTTTTACAAACAAACTATCAACACATGCCACAACAATGAAGTATCAATTTCAGTCTACGCCAATTATAGTAAAAGCTAATATCAATTAAAGTTTTAAAGATTTCACCACCATCAAGATAGATGAGAGGAATTACTCACCTAAACACAAACAGGATTTCAGACATGGCATGAGTTAAAGCTAGGTGGGGGAACTTTCTCAGAAGTGGAACAAGAAGCAAAAACATAATATGCTTAATAGTTTTGTTCTCACTTGTATGAAGCTAATTTCTGAGACCACATATACATCTTCACTGCATCTGGAAAGGTACGATCTTCAGCCACCTGCGTGAGCACAGTTACTAGTTACGTGCACATTCGGTTGGCCATCTGACACTGATACAGGTGACCGATTATGTAATGCAAGACTTCAAAATGTTCCACCATCACAACCAAAATTCTTTGCTGGTAGTAACAGTTTCTAGGACAATTTCCAGATAAATCATATGACAGACTTCAAATGGAGAAACCATGTAGTGTAATAAAGCTACACAGGAAAGCTCCAACAACAGCAGGATAAACGTGAAATAGACATGTCTGTGAAGATGCGGACTACCTGCACCTGGACAGATACCATTGAGTGAGATCAAAGTTATCCTTAACATCATTGTTACCATACAACCAGAAAAGAAGAGGGGATCATGCCTTTAATTTGATGAATAAGTTGCCAGGTTGACTCCCATGAGCTCCAGCATTACCAGCTTTTGGCAAACGAATCGTATGTCCCGAATCCATGCCTACTCAGGAACAGAAGATATCAGGTTATCCACAGAAGATACATCAGATACAGTTTTGTTCTTTGATAAATGTAATCCACGTTCATGACATGAGGATCTGTCATATGTCCCAAATGCATTGATTTACACTGTCAGCCATTTGAACCTGAGACAGTATGCGTCCTAGACACATTTGTTTTACAAACATTGGTCATAAATGAATATGTCCTCGAAACAGGCCATATCCCAATAGAAAAGATAATGGCTATGTTAGCAAATCAAGAAAACACATTATGACGGGTGGAGTTGGTCATGTTGCACAGTTTCATTAATGCACGATAAATGAATTTACAAGTCAGCTCTTCAGAACTCGCAAAATGTGGAAATGGCTACTTATCTGAAAAACTTAAGATATTCCCCTGTGGCCCTTTTTAATATTCAAATATTCTTACACTTCCTCTCACAATAGGTTAAGAGTCAGCCGAGGGAGGCTAATAAAAGGCCTGGAAAATAACGCAGGACCTTCTGTTCACCATGCCGTAATAAGGGATCATAGTCGACTTATATAAAAGCATAACTTACATTAACACATTGTTTGATATTAAATGTTCTGACACCCTAACTTTCAGAACACCCGCATGCATGTGCAGTGCTGGTGCGTGTGGGTGTGCATGTGGGGGTGGGTGCCTGTGTGTGTGTGTGTGTGCGTGCGCGTGTGCCTGTGTGTGTGTTTGTGTGTGTGTGTGTGTGTGTGTGTGTGTGTGTGAGAGAGAGAGAGAGAGAGAGAGAGAGAGAGAGAGACGGACGGACAGACAGACAGACAGAATTTCTACAGTATTCGGGTTAATAATGCATAAGATGAAGATATCCACACGAATAATAAATATAGAAAAGGATAAAGCTAGTCATGCTCTCATTTTGGGAAAAAACATCATGAAGCTTGAGATAAAGCAAACTCCTGTGATTATAAACTTTGCACGTTCACTAGCACTAAATCATACAGATTAGTATCATGATGCTACTGAGGCCAGATGATGCGGACAAAAAAGATCCTTAATGCTTAAGCTGTCTTTTGCCCTGACCAGACATCTCGTGCGGGACATGGTTCATATTTCAGACACACACCCATTGCAATTTACTGGTGTTATTTCTCCTGTAGCCATCACGTGGAGCATGTAGCCATCACGTGGAGCAGTAAAAGCCTTGCAGTGTCAACAAGAAATTATTTCCTTACAAATGGGAAATGCTTCAAGATCATCAGAGAATCAACCATGAGAAGTGTATAACATTGTAGGAAGAAAATGGGAGTTTCAGAACTTGAGTAACATCCCCACAAATGTTGCAATCATCGGAGAAGACTCAAGTTTGGTAGATTGATAAATATAGGTTTAACAACACAACCTGAACCCATATAGATGTAATTTACACTCGAACCAGAATATTAAAACAGAGAATCCTACAGAAGCATGTTTTGACAGTAATAACATTAATCACAGAAGCCACATGCATGTAACAAAAATAACTGAGGCCATGAAGCTGTAAAATGAGCTTGCACAACCTGTTCACTCTCCCAGATCTCATGCTCATTTTACATCTTCACAGAAAGGATGCATCGAAGGATGCATCGAACACAAAAACCACAGAACTCTGTCAGAGACCAACAACTCTGACCTACCTGAAGGAATTGTAACTTTAATTTCCTTAGTGTCTTCAAGAACTCCTGATCCTCCACATGGAATCCTACCCGTAAAGTATTAGAATCTTCACAAAGAAAACTGAAATTAAAGCTGGTACTGAAGAAGTGATGTCATCGAGCCTTTACAGGTAGTGCATGTCATCGTAGTAAATGGGGAAGTATTGACCTAATAGCAAGGAAGACCAAAGTACATGTCATGTATACTATGTGACAGTCCGTCAAACTTCCGATGAATCACACGATTATCCTGGGGAGCAATCAGTTCAGAAGAACTCAACAACTAATCAGTGTAATTGCAGAGCCCATGGAAGCTCTTACCCTCCCAATGCCTCGGCGAGTTGGACAAACTCTCACCTCGACGGCAGGTAAATTACCCCACCCATCTGCATTACCACGTAGACACGATCGTCATGAATTTGCTACAGGAAATGTACTAAAAGGAAAACCTGTAATATAACTCATAAAAAATCAAAGGATATCATGAGCAAAATCAAAGATCAGTAACTGGGATTTTCATATGGCTATGTACAGCCAATGACAAGAAAATGACAGTAAAGTTCACTCTCATTAGAGGCATATTTGCCCTACACTTTCCAGGCACCTCAATTTTTGCCAATTCTTAGAAGTTACCTCAACCAATCGTGAGTCTTGCTTCTCATATGTAATAATTATTTCTGCTTTTCATCATACTTTTAAGTTCTACGTGTACATGACAAAACCTCCAAAAAGTGAAAAAACTAATAAACATTGGTTGACAAACCTGTAGCAAGCAAATGGGACTAGAGCAGAGTACCAATGAGCATAAATTGATCACCCTTTTAGCATCTAAAGCTAGATATGTAATTAATTTGATCTTCAAGAGACATTGCAGAAAGAAGAGGAAGAAGGATGTACTGCCACATGTACTGTAACCAGTTTGATCAAAAATACTAAAATCTACTAACCACAAGTGTCACAAGGAAGAAAGGCGTCAAAAGAAACATCTTTGTGCACCCTTCCACAGCTTCGAGGAAAGAAAGTATCAGTTCCACCTATAAATTTCCAACATGATGTGGGCCTTAATTGGTTAGAAATCCTACAATATTATCTCATATAGTAAACAAGATCAAGGGCGGAAATCCTAGTAATATTATCTCATAAACAAAGAAGACCAGGAGTATAACTGTGAACCTGAACATCAGATGCAAATCAATCCATCTTGTCCTGAAAATTCTGATATGACGCCAAATATTTCTTTAGCTAAATATTGTGGATCAGAAGATTGGAAGATCATGATATGCAGCACACTTGGAATTACCTCAGAAAAGATCTTGTGGAATGAACTAGAGAAATGCCTTTATAATAACGTGGAAACCCCTCAGCATCTCCTTAACCATATTCAACATTTTCTGTACTTCCACAGCATTTCTTCATTAAATTAATGTAAGAGGCACACTGAGCAAAACACGCTCTTATGAATGCAGCTGGCCTTCGGATGCTAAGTTCACTATGTCATTCAGTTCAAAGCAGAAAGAGTGAGATTTGACCCTGTCATACTCTGCTCTTTTTCCAGGACTTTGCAAAGTCTGAGATTGGTTGAAAAGGCAAGAAAGAAAAATTGTCACCCCCAACGTATCAGACATCCAAACAACATATGAAAATCTGCGAAAAAAGTTTTCATCCACCAGCATCTAATCAATTAGCCAAACCTCATAAGCATCTTGTCTTTTGAAATTTCCTCTTTGCTGAAGGATCATTATTATTTGCATCAAGATGGTACTTCTCTGCAAGCTGCATGGCATACAAGCCAAGAAACAGAATCAGATATAGGATTCACATAACAAGGGAAGGAGTTGACTGAGAAGCCGCAGGAGACTCTTGTTGTACTTCTCTTATTTTTCTTTCTGGTTGAAACATGTATGATCAACAAGAATATGTGATCTACTTATTAACATCAGCCTGAACTCCGCAAAGCAAAAGTAACAAAGAACCGCTTATTATCATACCATCGTCACGTTAACTTTTGGAAGAAAGGATAATAGTTAAACCTTTCTAGTAGATCTCAAATCATTCTTCACGACAACTCGTTTGTTCTTTTCATGAACTCTTTCAAAATTGATATTACATAATTCTTGCAGAATACTGAAATTTAGAGCTCTTAAAATTCATTTTTAGGAAAATCGCCTGAAAGAGTTTGAGCATTAAAGAACTTCTTCAAACTTCACGAAAGTACTCTATGTCACAAGCTGTAATTGTAACTATTTATAGTCACCGGCAACATTGACAAGCCCAAAATCAATTTCTCAACAAAAAAAATAATCTTAAGCTCGACTAATCAAATTATAGCATTAGCGGACCTATGTTGTAACACTATTTATGCAATGATTGGCCATAACTCAGTGGAATAAATTTCAATTCCAAGGCATCTTATGTGCATAGAAGCGGAAGAAGAACTAGCTCCACACATAACAAGGAAATGTAGCACCATGGAAACCCATCTTTTTTTGTCACTTTGTGAGCGGATCATTTGCTAAAATGGCGTTCATCATAACTTAAACCAGTGTACCAAAGAACATGCATCCTCAATGCAATGGTATATGTTAGAATATTTAATAATAAATCAAGCTTCCATTTAAAAGCTTAAGCTTTTAGAATAGTTAGCAGTGGTCCATATATTCTCACATGATACCAAAGCTAGGAGATCTTGAGTTCGAATTTTCAGTCCCCTATTTGCCTCCTCAATCGAATATTTCCACATTTCAAGTTAAAGCCAAGATCCAGCCTACCCATAAATTCTCATAATATGAATTGGTTAAAAACCACTGTGGTTCCCATTAGTTTCCCTCGACCACATGAAAAGCCTTCTTAATCTCATCCCAGCTGGCATCCTCTGAAACACCAAGAATATCATAGTAGCTTCTTTTGGAGTAGCAACGAGAACCAGAAATTATAAGAGCAGACCAACACCTGAATTTCATGAATCACTTCAATCAAATGAATTAGCCGCTAAAACCCCCTCCCAAAAAAAATTAACGGAAAGTAAGAAAGACTGCTCCACAGGTAGCAAATGACAGAAACGCACCTGTTGCATGAAGACGCCGACACCTCGATGGCGACCTCAAGGTCTCGCAATCAACAGAATTCTTCCCACTTAAAAACCTGCGACGGTACGAAGCTGATGGATGAAAAGCTTCAGTTACTTCCACTCATGAGCTAAGCAATAACGACATTGTCGCAGGGGAAGAAAAAGAGAGAACCAAAAGAGCTTTCTTTGGGCGAGCAATACCGCCCTCTGCGAATCCGAAACCAAACCATTCGCAATCGAATTCTTCAGGCCGGTAGCCGAAGACAGCAACCGCCACCGGCACCATTCAACAACCGGAATTAGCGAACACAGACCAACGAAAGACACGAACGATCGGGCCCTCCTGAAATGCTCGATCGAATTAGCTCACCAATTGTAACCAGCTGAATCTGCCCATAAGAAACGAAATATTTTGGCAAAAGAGTAGCGAGCAAGATTCGGATGTTTGGCTTGAACGTCAAGGCAAACAAAACGAGGTTTATCTCGGGTTTATCACGCAACGGTCGATTTAAAACTGTCTCAGTTCTGGAATTTTTCTGCTTCTTATTTTATCTTCCCTTAGGATGTATTTATTTGAGTAAAAGAATTATTCACGTTTGGTTTGCTGAGTGTTAAATAGGAAAATGAATTATCTAATTTAGAAAGGGCAAAATATTTTCCCAAAAATTAATTTCTTAGAAATTTTTTCTTGTCATGAAATTTTTCCCAAAATAAACACTCTTATTTTTATCTTTTTACCCGGTCTCTCTTTTATAAGTGCCTTCAAAGCATCAACATATAATAGTCTAATTATATATCGGACATGCCACGTTCTTCTCTAGAAGCCACATATAATTTACCAACAATTTTTAACCTTTACTTATTTTGCAGAAAATCGATGAATTGAAAGATATTTTTATTATGAATGATTGCTCGTATCGTTTATAAAATTGAATTAGCGGAAACATAAATTGTTGTTGATGATATGTACTATTTTTATTAACTAATTATTTCAAATAATACAAATTGTTACTTTAGTAAAAATATTTTCCCAATAATTCAATTTCCACAAAGGAAACAGAGTATTAATAGATCAATTTTTATAACTCAATCTTAATTTACGTGGCTTTACTGAAATTCCTAGTCATTAACCAATATCGGTTTCTCTTACTTCCTCCTACTCTAATATATGCTGGGTTGGAGCTAATCAATACTTAAAGAAGAGTGGACCTATTTAATCTTTTCATTTTTTTCCCAATGATTTTTCCACGACAGCTTCTTTCACAAGCGTTATGATAATTATATTACGTTGTGAAATGGATGTTGAAAAAGTTGTCATTACCGTAAAAAACAGAACTGTAAAAATCGTGAAAGAAGATAACTATTATTGCATAAAACATTATCACCTTTTCTCTAACGTGCTGAAGTATAAGCAAGTCCATCCATGAACTAGTAATACTCAATGGCCAGCAGGCCTTTTTTTTCCTTTTAAATGCCATAACAATGGAAGAAATGCAAACTTTTTTAGTTCTGGTAGGCTCTGATACCCCATCTTCATCCGAGAGGTGTACTGTGTTATCCTCTACCCAAATACAAGGTTCCTACACAGCATTCTAGGAAAAATCCAGCTACAACGGTGGTACGCAATGGCAAAGAAAGGAAGTATGTTATTTCCTCTTTAATGAATCCATCGTGCTGGTGGAGGTGGGACCTTTTGTTAGTCTCCAGTTCACACAACCCTTCGCACAAGTCTGAAGAGCCGATGTTTTCGAATCAATGCTTACCGAGAGCTACTTGATGTGATGAAACGAAAAGCGGGGAAAAAAAAAAGAACAACCTGACTTAGCCGCAAGAGTGTAAAAAATGTCCGATGGTAGGTAAAGCAGCCACGGCTCAAAGAAAGCAATCAGAAATTCCATGGTTTCAACAGGAAAAAAAGGGATGTCCTATGTATGTCTGTACAATTACATCTAGAGCAATCTGAATCTAGGGAATACGTCTAACGTAGCGTTGAAGCAAAGTGCCAACTCCTCATCATCCAGATATTTTGTACCAGAGGTAGACCAGGAAGAAACAAATCATTGCAAAGACGATGATGTGGATGACATTGTTTGAGCCATGCTGGACAATGCTCTCGTTCAGTCTCCTGCCATTGTTCTTCACACCTGCTCGAGCTTTGATCAGAATCAATTGCTGTCGAGACATCAAATAACTTCAGAAAATGTCGGGCCATTTTAGTGTCTCCAAACCAGTAAATGTTAATAATCTACGACTCTGCATTCTGACAGGATAACATATAAGAGCTGCTAGAGGCTACAGCTGACAATGAAGCTCCACGCAATAACAATCATTGAGAACAGCTGGAAATGGCTTGATAGCCAGGCAACTGCCGGTACCTCAAGCGGAAAGCAAATCAAGATTCATGATGCTACCTCAAATACTATTTTCTTATTTCTTTAGTTGTTCATTCTTTGAAGGGGTTGCGTTGTCGAGCCAAAGGTAGTAGGGATTTTAGGCATTGGCATGTATTGTCCAGATAACAAGTTTCTCGAAGCAGAAGCAGTGAACAGATAAATGACATCAGCAGAGGGAGGGAAAGAGAGCATATATTAATCAAAAAAATTATGACCTTCAACAACAGAAAACTATTAACGATGAAGACAATGACCTTCAGCAGCCACCTCACTGTACACGGAATTCACCATCAATTGAAGTTGCATCAGGACTTTTCACTTGTTGAATAATGAGAAGGCGAACTGGTTTTTATTTTTTAATTTATTGGATAAGTAAGGGTTACCCTAACTATCCTTTTGAGGTTGGTCTTCAAGGTTATCTTATCCAATACTTGCAATGCCCTAAAACATCGGGGAGGATAACTTTTATATTATTCAGCTGCATATGCAGGTCACCAAATGCAGCTCATAATGTTTCACACAGTCACATGAAGAATAAACATACAGGCAACAAGCAGCTTGAATTAGAAGGCCCGCAGATTTTCATCAGGAAACTTAATCTCACACCATCGTGTTTTGGCAGTCACTCAATTTGTTGTGACAGATTAGTCGAATGGCAGTCACCCGGTTCTGCCAAATACACAAACTGATACATTCCTAGTTAGCTTCTATATATTTGAATTCTTTATTAAATAAAAAGCATGGTAAACATGATTGTACTTTCTTAATTGGGTGGATCAAAGAGATTCTAACAAGGGGAGTCGATAATCTTTCAAAACACAAGGTGTTTGAATGATTTGCCCACTCTTTTCACATCAATCTCATAGTTTTCCCAAATCTTGTTTGTCATTAATGCTGCTTCCAGGCTGCTGATAGCCTGATTGCACAGCATGGTTGCCGCATACCACAGGGCAATTACACGATTATGAAAAAAAGTATCCTCCACCTGTTTCATTTCCCACAATATATAAGAACTTTAGCACAGTGAACAGAGCATCATTCAGCCATTCTCCTACTAATTATGATTTAACAACAAACATAAAAAAAAAAAAATAGCCCAACCTAAAGGTTTCAAGGAAGGAACAGTAAGTGATGGCTATCTGTCCAAAGTAAAATATATACCAGCTGATTGAGCATGTTATTCTGGAACTTCCCCTCTCTGTCTATCTCCTGGGCTACCTGCACAAAAGCAATGGCAGCTTCCATAGTTAACTCTAGACACTTCTTAAAAACTACAATCTCAGCTTTTTAAGAAAAAAGTGATTATGATTGATCTCTCCCCCAAGGGGATGAGAGAACAGACAAGCGACAAAAGTGCAGATTCTATTCCCTGGTAACCTCTGGTGCTCAACTCTAAGCAATCTTTTCCACATTTTTTACCACCCAATGAGTGCGTAGAACTTGCTGATATGCTCAAGCTATGCTTGATTGCCCAAAGAATATCGAGATCGCACCATGTCTTTCCAACGAAACTGCGAGCGCCATAGCCAGAAATCAAGAATTCGATCATAGTAAGTAACACAGATACTGCAAATCGCAATGCATCCGGCCCGCTAGTAGTCGAATAGTTACCCAAAAAAAAAGAGCACATTCCTTGGCTCAAAAGGGAGGGGAAAACTGAGCTCATCTATCAAAACTTACGTCTCTCAATTGGTGGACTTGCCTGCCGAGACCACCGACGACCTCGTGATCCAATCCACCATCCACCGGATCGATCTGCAGCAGGATTTCATCTGGCCGAGCCGCCACTGCCGCTCTCCGCATTAGGCCCTGGCTATCGAGAGCGCAAAAACCAGACCAGAATCAGAATCCAATCCTGAATCAACCAAGAGACTGCTCGAACATGTTTGCAGAGACTGCAAGCACCGGAGAAGAACCGAGAGAGCATCACTCACTGCGATCGGAAGGGAACAGCTCTGCCATGGAGCGGACCGCCATGGCCGGAACTTCCCGCCATCAAAGCCCGAAAACTTGAAGCTGACACGGGGCGAGGATAAGGAAAAAAAAAACTAGGATGGAACGAGCGGCTGCTGATGTTTCAGGATTCACGCGATTTCGGTGAGGCTCGCAGAGGGGATTTGGAATTCCGGTGAAGATTTTTTGGTGCGGACGCTGGAGCCTCTTTTCTGTTTTCGAACGTTTCAACTTCGTGCGGCAAAGTGACGTGGCAGAAGACGGGTGAGCTGGCGGAGAGACAAAAGGCGCCCATTCACAAAATTTCTGGAATAGAAATCAATTTATATTCCATTCACAAGTTTTTGAACAAAGAAATGCGTTTAATAACGATTCAAAATTTATATTTCTAAAATAAAAATTCGTTTGATAACAGAATAAAATTACTATTTCTAGGAGCAATAATGACCGGTCGCTAGTGTCCAACATCTGGTGATCGACATTTGATGTCCGGTGACCAACGGCGGGCAACCGAAGTCCGGAGTTCGGTGACTGACAACGGGCGGCCGAAGTTCGGAGTCCGGCAATTGACAACTAGCATCCAACGTCCAGAGTTTGACGTCCAATGTTCAACATCAGGAGTCCGCCGACCGGAGGCCGACGTAGGTGGCCAATGGTTGGAGTTCGGCAGCAGGCGGCCAGTGGCGAGCAGCGAACGGTCGATGGTGGACATCCGGTAGTTGGTGGTGAGCCTCCGACATCCAACAATTGGCGATAAGCGGCCAACGAAACATGGGCATCTAACATCTAGCGACCAAGGGTTGGCGACAAGCGCTCGAAGTTCGCTTGCCGGCGGTCAACGACTAATGGCCGAGGTCAGTGGCGAGCGACCAGCAACCGACGGCAAGCATCCGCCATCCCACGAGCGGCAAGTGGGTAACGAGCGGTGATGAGAGTGAACGATGAGAAAATTTTGATTTCTCATTTACATTTCCAAAAATAAAAAGCTAAAACTTTTAATTTCTTATTTCTCGCTCCAAATTTATTTCGGGAATGCAGTTTACATTTCCAGAAATAGAAAACTGAAATTACGTTTCCAAACGTTTTATGTTCTAAACCTGTTCCAAGGAATAGAAAAATAAACAAATCGTGCGCACCCAAAGTGTTTTTCACGTCCGTGATAAGCTGTATGATTTCGTCCTCTTTCTTTTTATTTTGTCAAATAACGATCATTTAAAATTTCGAACCATAAATATATATCTGATAAAAAAATATAAATTAGACAAGAGTTTTTTAAATTGGACTCTTCAATCCTCATTAACCCGTCTTATTTTTTAAAGTTTCTTTAAATGAATTAAATAGCAAAATTTTGAACGGATTAGAAAATTATTAAATTTAGTTTCTTGAGATTATACGTGAACAGCGAAAATTTTGAGGCAGCTCAACAGGTATGCATAAATACTTTGGTGCTACTACTTGGCAATCCCTACTCGTGAGTGTAGTTGTTTAGTCAAATTAGGGTATATATTCATGAGCTGACAGTTAAATTAGAACGGGGACACTAATCAATTGGCATTTATTCATATTAAATTTAAAATAAATTTGATATTCGTTTGAATTAAAGTTTGGTTAAAAGACAACTCCTTAAATCTATCAACCTTTTTAGAAGTGGATTTTCTCATGTCGAACACATAACAGAACCATGACTTAATTGTATAATCTATCCATCTTTATATTTAAGCCAAAACACACTTTTGTCTGACTTTATATTTAACGGTTAGCCCTTATAAACTTATCTTTCTTATTATAAAGCAAAAGGAAAAAAAAAAAAAGAGAGAGATAAAGTTGAACAAAAGAAAATGATAGAAAGGTAGAACAAAGAAATTACTACCTATTTTATGTTAAGAAAGTGCACTTGGTAAAAATTACCTGACTGTCCTTATTGTGCAATAATCAACCTCATCTTTGCACTTCATGTGAGAAATTTGGAATGGTTCTCTATAATTTTCTTGAATTTTCTGAATTCTAAACAAATGATTGTGTTCTGTTATGGATAGAAGCAAAGTGTCCATTTCATACTTTCTATTAAAAAAGGAGGATTCGTTTAGTGGTGAAAAAGAAGATTACCTCGAGTGTTTTGTCTCTCCGTGCAATCAAAGTTATGAATATTCTTACTTGCTTATAATGCTGCACGAGAAATGAAAATGATATTGTCAAAGTTAATTATGATATTTCCCTTAGTTTTATTTATTTAATAATTGTGCATATATATTTTGAGAAGACTCTTCATATCAACGTTTTATTGTGCATATCCTTAACTAAATGTAATTATTCATCATGTTATGTCGTTCGGTACAGGCAATGCTCATATCCTCTTCATTATATTAGAATAATTAAATATTAAATCACACTTTCATTTCATAATTTAAATTATCAGAATGGTCGGCAGTGGTCCTATTAAATTTTTAGACGGTATCAGAGCCCAAGTTTGTTTATAAATGTGAGAAAAAACTCACTCCTTAAGATAACTTTTGGACTAAGAGAAGTTCAAGACCATCCAACATATGTATTAAAGTTGGAAGTTCTAAATTTAAATTTTTCAAATCCAGTTGTCTTCCTAGTTAAATATATCCATGCTTGGTATTAGGCAAAAGATTCATCTCCAATTGTAGTACTTTCACGATCATGACAAGCGATAAAGAAAATAGTTACAACACCTCTCAACGCATCTACATAGTAAAATAGGTACGATCCAAGAACAAATGTTCCAAATAGGCGGTGCAAGCATCCACAGAAGCGCGCCGGGCCAGGCCGTACAATCGGGATTGTACCCCGCCGCACCGTAATTCCCAGCAAGTACTAGCGAACGAGTAAGCCAATCGCAACTTTGCTGTCCCAAACTCATCCACAAAAAAAGCTTTAAAGACCACCTCCAACGGGGCTCGAGAAACGACCCGATGCTCGGGCGAGAGAACCATCGCCTCACTAAAATTCCCATACGACGATACGATGATGCTCGTGCGTAGCAAGCATGTGGACGATCCTACGCAACAGAATCACCACCAGAACCACCACGACGATGCCATGCTCCTTCCTCGCCCAATCCCAATCCCATTCCCTCCCTCCCTTCCGCTCCGCCCTTTTTAAACCCTCCCCTCCTCCCTCTCCCAACCACCACCGCCACCGCCACCGCCACCTGCCCCCTCCTCTCTCCTCCGTGAGTCTTCTCTCTCTACTCACTCTCTCTGTGGCTCGCCATTTTGTCGACGGCTCGAATTCATTTTCACTTCCCCCCTTCTTTCTTCTTCGTACGTCTTCTTTGCCCAGGGGTTTTCTGGCGGCGGTTGGAGCCCCGCGATTCGTTCCTTCTGCTCCACGTCGGGCTGCGAGCGTCGCGCGATGGCGGGACGGCTGGAGAGCTGCTCGAGCGATCCGAGCTCCGTGTCGTACCTCACGCAGAGAGAGGCCGCCGAGATCGACGAGGAACTCATGGGCCCCCTCGGCTTCAGCGTCGATCAGCTGATGGTCAGTGCCCGAGTGTTCGAATTATCATTGGCTGCGATTGCGCCGCGGTCGCCTTGTCTGTGATTGTCGTGTTTTTGGGGCGTGGAGTCTTCCTTTGCAGCTAGCTCGAATTAATTCTTTTTTTTTTTTTGGGCTTTGTTTTCTGCAGGAGTTGGCTGGCCTGAGCGTGGCGACTTCAATTGCCGAGGTACTGCCTTGCTTGCCTCTCTTCGATTGCGTTATATGGCTACCGTTTGATTTATTCGCAATGGCATGGACAGGGAGCAATAGGATTCGTTAACAATTAAGATGAGGATGCGGGATAAGAAATAAGTGGTCAGCAGATGGCTTGGCCATGTGATTTGTTAATTTTTCGTGTTTGTGCTCTCTGTTTTATGCATCGCTGGATTATAAGCATATAAAGTATGTAGAATGGGTCTGTACTTTGATTCTGTCTGATTTTTTTCTTTAGAGATAATGTAACTGTAGACTTGAATGTCCTGATCGGTCTGGCAAGACATTGCCAATTTTTTTTTTCAATTCTTTCTATTGGCCAAGAGAAGTATATTGCTACTTGCCATGACATTGTTTCCAGAACTTTGCAGTGGAATTATGGGGTTACTGCTCCAACTTTTTGCTGGCTGAAATCTACTCGGGTTTCTTAGCATTTAGAATTTGGGTAGGTGCAATGCTGGCTAAATGTGAATGTGATGTGTTGGCAGGTCTACAAAGCCAGCGAGTATAAGCGTGTTCTTGCAATATGTGGACCTGGGAATAATGGTGGTGATGGCCTGGTAGCTGCTCGCCATTTGTTTCATTTTGGGTACAAGCCATACATTTGTTATCCTAAGCGTACTCCAAAGCCTCTTTATACTGGTCTGGTTACTCAGGTTGGACACGATTTCGTATCCAATATGCCAAAACAGTTATTTAGTGCCAGCTTTTACATTTTCTTACTGGTATCTTCCTGCCTGCAGCTCGAATCTCTGAGAGTTCCTTTCTTGTCAGTAGAAGATCTTCCTCCAGACTTGTCAACAGAGTACGATATCTTGTTGGATGCAGTATTTGGGTTCTCATTCCATGGTAATTACTTTAACACCCAAAGTTTAAGGATAAGGTTAAATCTTCTCATTCCTTGTTGATTAAAAATTATCTCTGTTTTATTTCTGGAATGTAAGTTTCGCCGAGTTCCTTCAATTTGTAATGATATAAGGATACCAACCCGCTACTCTCCTTACATGTTGATACTGTTATTTGACTTGAATAGCAAAGGCTTGACATACTACGTCATGTTTAAATGGCAGGAGAATGTCAATATGTGTGGCAAAGCCTCTTAATTTATAACTTTGTGCTTTAGCATTTCGATTCTTGTGGAGTATAAACAGACTTCACGTACTCATCGCAGGCTCACTTGATGCCTGTCTCATAACTTGAATAGACTCTCTTCTTCTTTATGGACGAAGCTACACTTTGTGGAGTTGGAGGATATTAACCCTACTTGATTTTGTGGGATGTGTGTGTGTGTGTGTGTGTGTGTGTGTGTGTGTGGTGCTTCTTCTCTAACAATTATTTAATTCCACTAAATTTCCATAAGGGCTTAAACAAGTGAAAATTCCAAACCAAACACACAAGAGTACAATGTTTAGGAAAAATATGATTGTTGGACTTTTAAAGATAAACTATTTTCTCACTGACGGAAATTGTCTTTAGGATAATGATGATAAAATATTTTCCCCTTGTAATGAAAACTGGGATATATCACTGTCCTGCATTCTTGATGGTCTCTCTGATAGAGTCATATTCTCTGTGCGCATGCAAGGAGAAGGTATCTCCTTCACTGTACTCATACTCCTCTGTTCATTTCTTATGTTCCAGCACTTCTGGCTTAATTTTCTTTGTATGATTTTTTCCTTTTTCATTTTCTCTGAGGTATCAACTTATTTTTAAATTCCTCAGGTGCCGCAAGACCACCTTTTGATGATATATTAAGAAGATTGGTTGGAATGCGGAAGAGTGACCAAACAAATAAGAAATCTCCTGTAATTGTCTCCATAGATATCCCTTCTGGATGGCATGTTGAAGAAGGGGACATCAGTGGTGAAGGCATCAAGCCTGATATGTTGGTATATTTCTTGTGCGACTTCTAAAGTGTTCAATAAATGCATCATACCAATAAGGTGGTTGCTCTTTACAAGCTACTAAAAAATCAACGTTTTTCCTGTACGTTTTCATTTGTTTAGGTTTCTCTAACTGCTCCAAAGTTGTGCGCAAAGCAATTTCATGGTCCACATCATTTTTTAGGGGGTAGATTTGTCCCACCACCTATAGCAGAAAAATATAACCTCCGGCTTCCTCCATATCCCGGAGCATCAATGTGTGTCCATATTGGCAAGGCCCCTCAAGTTGATATATCAGCTATGAGGGAGAACTACATTTCACCAGAGTTTCATGAGGAAGAAGTCAACGCTGACCCCATCAAGCAGGTAATTGTAAAGGATAAACGATATCAACTCTTTCAATGAGTTTATCATCTACTGTAATTTTTTATGTCCAGCACACATTTATTCAACTTGTACAAAATAGTTTTACTTATTGACCCACGATTCCTTCCCCTTTAACCCCAACGAGTGACAACTTCCTGTAGTTTTGCAAATGGTTTGAAGAAGCAGTGGCTGCTGGGTTGCGGGAAGCAAATGCCATGGCATTGTCAACTGCTGGCAAGGATGGGAAACCGTAAGTTTGTGCTTCCTTCCACTCCGTCTTCTAATTATCACATCGTGGAATTCTCTAGTTGAGTCGACTATCGTCCAGATACTGACTCAATTGTATCTATGAAAGTCTTAACTCCATTTGCCTATTTTTATAAGAGTTTGACATGCCCAAATATTGTTTAAGAACTTCCTAATTAGATGAAAGGTGCAGAAAATTCCTTAGTCTTGCTGCAGTGACAGCTCTTTCATGGTTAAGAGCTTATAGTGGGTTGTCAACATCAGCATGTCAATTTTGTGTAGTATGTCTTGTAACAATGACATGTCAACAAACATGGAGGAATTAGTCTGATTCAAAAGGTTGTTGTTTTGTCACAGCTCATCACGCATGGTTTTGCTGAAAGGAGTTGATGAAGATGGCTTTGTCTGGTCAGTGCTATTTTTTTTTTTTTGGCCATTGCAATGTTGTCCAGGTGCTGAATATGGACTTTTTGATGGCCAAATATTTAATATATATTGCTCCCTCCATTAGGTACACCAATTATGAAAGTCAAAAGGGATGTCAATTATCTGAAAATCCTTGGGCATCGCTGCTTTTCTACTGGGAAAGCCTCAACCGTCAGGTAAATCATGCAAATCTGAGGACTGTGTTCCAAATTGTCTGATCTAGTGATGAGTCAATTATTCCAGAGGACTCTACATCTTCTGGTGGAAGTGAATTGATGTAAAACAGTCGCTTGATATATCACAGATCAATTTAATTCTCCGAGAGGCATGGAATCTGGAATAGTTTTAACACAATATTAGATGATGACAGGTTGTTCATTTAAAATGAGGTGAACTTCTTTGTGTTTTAAGCATGCCAGAGCAATCATAAATGATTATTATCAAATCTTTCTACAAGTTATACAAACCAAAATCAGCTATCAAGAAGCTTCATTGAGAATTTTGAAATTTTGAATCTAGGTAAGAGTGGAAGGATCTGTCGAGAAAGTTTCCAATGAAGAATCTGAGAAGTACTTCCACAGCCGTCCTCATGGAAGTCAGATTGGAGCAATAGTCAGCAAACAGGTATCTTTGGTTTAATTCAATGGCATAAGTCACTTAATAAAATTAAGCATCCATTTATGAGACTTTTTTTTTTCCTTCAGAGTTCTATAGTTCCTGGAAGGCAGGTGCTCCACCAACAGTACAGAGAGTTGGAGGAAAAGTTTTCTAATGTGTAAGTTAGGATGATTATTCTAGTTTATACCTTCATCATATACGATTAGCTCCATAACCTTTCCTCTTAGATTTCCATATTGTATGAGTGCTCAGAACTGCAGTTACCTGTATGAACCTGATCATATTTTAATATCTTTTATTTTAAAGATGATCTGGTCCATGCTACTTGACAATGATACCCTGTGACGATTTGGAGTGAATTTTTTTTTAAATCCTGTTGTACATGCGTATGCCACAAATGTGGGTTGAAATTTCCTTTCTGTTGTATGAGATGCAGGAATTTGATTCCAAAGCCCGAAAACTGGGGAGGATACAGACTTAAGCCAGAACTTATTGAATTTTGGCAAGGCCAGCAGTCTCGCCTGCACGACAGGTATAGTTTCTTTCTATCTGACCGAAGATTTTCTAATGACTCTAACGAAACTAATGGAAGGATTTTGGCGATTGCCAATTGCTAAATAATATGTGTTCAGAGGAATCTGCGTGGATATTGTCATCTTTGTATCAATTGTTTCAAAATGTTTGGCTGTGATACATGGCTTTTTCTTTCTGGAGTTATTTTACCTTTTCATGGTTAATATTAACAGTGTCATAGTAGGAGACATCTTGCTGCATCACGTTTAGTTGGGGAGCAATATTGAGCTTGGTGCCATGTTGGTATGGCACTATGGCTCTGTACTTTATCCCATGTGAACGATTGAAAATTAGATGTTGTCTGTAATAAGGCCCGATGCTGGGCTGGCCCAAAGGCACATGCAAATGGGGATTCTTGTGAATAAGAGTGATCCAGAAAATATTGCGTGAGTTCTGATGTAAGCAAATTTTATTAATGAAACATAAAAGAACCTGTGTGGAAGCATTAGAAGTCCCTGTGGTACAGGATCTTTTTTCCACAGAAGAGAATTGACGATGTGCACAAGTACATGTTCAAACTAGCATTCTTGAAAGATAGACGTAGCATGTGGAATGATGCCAAGTAAGTAAGGCGCGCCTGATCTCGGTTCACGCAAAGCCTTTGGTTGACTCTGTATGGTCTTCTTGCAGGTTGCAGTATCGTCCACAAGAGATTGACGGAAGACTAGTCTGGAAAATCGTTCGACTGGCTCCCTGACTAGCTTCTTTAGCTTCCTCGCTGTGATATTCATCAATCATGGTATTGTGAAAAATAAGTATTACACTCCCTTTTACATTATGGGGTTTGTGACTTGAAATCATAAGTGATACTTAGTTCTTTTTGTCAAAACTTACGCTCCTTATTTCGTGAAATTTAACAATTTGGGAAAAGATTTTTGAAGAAATCATTTTTATGAACATGGGAAGATTTTCCAATGTTCGTTTGAAATCCACAAACTTGAGTTGCAATTTATTTTTTATAAAAAGAAATACACTATACCTGCGATATAAAAACCACACAAGCTAACTAATCAAATTTTTTGAATTAAAATTTAATGACAAATACTGTTTGAATTGTAGCTTATTTATTTTCTCGTGATTTTTTTATCAGCCTTCTCACCCTATAGTTGAAATAAGTACCCCACTAGAAAGAAGAAATTAATTCACTCACTATATGCTGTGTGATAGAAACCAATTTATTTTTTTATCTCTCTCTCCAAATTTTAGTTCACCTGTTCTTTTCCTCTCTTTTCTATTTTCTTTTTTCGCTTACGACGCGTGCTTTTTTATATGTTATGAAAAAGAATTAAAAACAATGCCAAGAGATCTTAAGCGATATAAACAGTGCATAGAGATGAGTGCCCAAAGGTTGAATGATTCCCTTCACATTCTCAGGCATCACCGAACTCCTTTCAACGGGAGAATGCTTTAAGTTAAGACTTACGGGCCTTTCTTAAGGATAAATGAGTCAAAAAATGCTTTTTTTTTTTCAAAAATGATTGTTGATATGACTCAAGATAATAATTTATAGCAAAATATATTTATCAATCCCCAAAAAAAATTATGAATTATTTATTATTTTCCCAAAATAAATGCACTAGATGCTCAAATCAAAATCGCCGCTGATGATGATTCGTAAGTAGCGTGTTACGCGTTTCGGAATTCGGACAATCCCAGTTTTCTTTTCTTTTTTGGTCGAGATCGGACAATCCCAGGTTTTTTTTTGTTTTTTTAGACGAATCGGACAATCCCAGGTTGGAAAATAAAAAAACTCTTAAAAGTTGTGGGCCCTCCCATGCAAATCAAGCCCGCAGTTACAAGTAACACGAAAAGTCCCAAAAAAAAATTTAAAAAAAAATTTAAAAAAATTTAAAAAAGGAAAGAGGGAGAGAAAGAGAGAGAGAGAAGAGAAACGTTGCAAGTCGCTATTCCTGATACGTTAAGAATCTGAGATCGATTGATATTTGACGGTCGCATCCACACCCGTTCAAACCCGAGAACGACCCCCCTCCTTTCTTCTCGAACCGTCTCATCGCCCGCCGGCCGATCTCCGGCCGATCCCCGCCGGAACCTCCCGCCGGAAGCCATGAGCCACCCCGAATCCGATCCGGCTCACCCGCCGAAAACCTCGCCCGACCCCGATCCCAAGCGCGACGCCGCCACCGCCGCCGCCACCGCCACCGCCGCCGCCGCCGCCCCCCACTCCGCCGATTACGCGCCCTACCCCACGCTCGACCCCAACGACGTCGCCCCTGCTCCCGAGGTCCCCCGTGCTCCAATCTCCGGCGTCGCCGCTACCTCCATGCCCTCGGAGTCGAATCCCTACGTCGCCCCGGCCCCCGCCCCCGCTCCGCAATCGTCTGTCAAGAGTGAGTTGTGTGCCCGCCGATTCAGCGATTGGATTCGAAATTGAGGAGGCTGTTTTTCGGTTTCCCTTTTGTTTTGTTTTGTTTTGTTTGTTGATCGATTCGCGAATCTCGCGATTGTTGCGCAGATACGATGGAGTCGGTGAAGGATGTGCTCGGGAGATGGGGAAAGAAGGCGGCCGAGGCGACTAAGAAGGCCGAGGATCTCGCTGGGAACATGTGGCAGCACCGTGAGCCCCCTCGCCTCTTCTTAGTTCCTTAGAATTGTTGCTTAACTTCAGTGACGAGAGAATTTCTGGACTCGCGAGGGATTTGATGGTTTGTTTGGCTATGCCATTTGATATGACCTCGTCCCATCGTAAATTCACGATTCTCTTGGAAAAGCCTTGTTTCTAATACTTGAAGTCGGAGTGAGTAATTTTATGCGGAAGTTTGCCTCCTAAGTCACCTGATGCACCTAGCGAAAGACAAAAGAACGATCATTTGATTGCGTATCATCTCAAAAATTGTTTCTTGAACAGTGAAAACGGGCCCCAGCTTTGCTGATGCTGCTGTCAGCAGAATTGCTCAGGGAACAAAAGTTCTGGCAGAAGGCGGATACGAGAAGATTTTCCGGGCTACTTTTGAAACCGTTCCTGAGGAGCAGCTTCTGAAGTCATTTGCATGTTATTTGTCCACGTCTGCTGGTCCGGTGATGGGCACTTTATACTTGTCTACAGCGAAGCTTGCATTTTGCAGCGACAATCCTCTTTCCTACAAAACTGGTGATGAGACTGAATGGAGTTACTATAAGGTGTGCTTCCTAATAAAAGCATTAGCCTCATTTTGAAAATGAAGGTGGTGTTGGTTGAATTCCATGATGAGGAAGTAAATTCATTATATGTGCTTCCAATGAGGTTGCTTTTTGAAACTTGTGAGGTTTGCACAGTTTTTGCTTATATACATGACACGCACTCACAATCACTTGCTGCTGGGGTATATTTTGGAGATCTCATGCTACTTTGGCATTTTGGTGAGAGGAGAGGGGGCAAGCTTTGGGTCCTTTTTCTATGTAAATAACTAATTTTGTCCCACTCTAGTATACAGGAAGTGTAGAAGGAAAAGTTAAAGTCAGAGTGGCATATATTCTAAACAAAGAAAATCTTATGAGATCAGGGACAAGTGAAAGAGATTGTTTGTTTCTCTTTGGAAAAAGTGGATCTCCCTGTTAAAGCTTCTCTTTTTTAACTTTCAAGTGATATATTCCATTTGATGTTGTGATGGACAGCCTTTAAAGTTTTCTTTGTTAAGCTGTGAAGTTGAACCTACCTTTTTGACTGATTTCTTTGTATTACAATTCTGACCAACTAAAGGCAGAAGAATCACAAACAGTTTATGCCAATTCTCTTTCACTAAAAGATAATAAACGAGTCCCCTGCTTTCAACATTTGTCACAAATATGTGGTGATATTAGAGAAAAGGTTGTAGTTTTTAAGTTTTGGTTTCGAAGAAGCTGCTAGAAAATTAAAGGTCGAACTTTATAATGTTCAAATTCAGTCGCTGCTACAATATCACAAAATGATGAACTGACTCAAGTTTTTAGTCATGTATTCTTGTTTGATGTTTGTGAAGTCATGGTTGTTTTAAAATTCATCTCGATACTTTTGTGTGCAATAGCTTACAGAGAAGAATAATGATCTTGCTGTTTGGGGGAAAGGAGACAAATAAATGACATTATCTTATCATTCCAATTCGCTCTCTGTTGTTTCAAACCTATATTTTGGCATTTTGGTCAGCTCGATTCCTTTTACAGAGGAGGCCTAGGGAGTACCTCCTACTGTATAAACCTTTTATTCTAAGAATGACAATTTGCTTAGCCTCAAGGGGACCTGCATGCTAAAAATATCACATGTAAGCTTATAATACAAGAGGGACCAGCATTGGCCTACACTAAGTGGGATGGATGGGCTACTAATACGGTGTAGGGATGGGCCCAAAAAAAGGCTGCTCCTTTTGTAAGATTCAGATCAATTGTGTAATTGCGACAAGTTGAGTCTACCTATTTTACAAGTCGAACTTGACTGTTACTTGAAAGCTCTTAACTAACTTCGAGCTGGAGATTGGTCCACTGTTTACCAATGCATCTCTCTCCCTCTGTGTTAATCGCTTGATTTGTTGTCTTACTTTTGCGTATTTGAGGTTTTGTTGTCATGGAAATTTATCCATGTTGTAAATAATTTCTATTTTGAAACTTAAAGAGTTGTAGATGATAATAAGGTGCTGGATTTACAATCTCATATCATTGTTTTTCCCGCTTTGTGGACAAAAAAGTATCTTAGGGAATTGGGGTTTGTGAGTGTGAGTCAGTTTGGGGGCGAGACCACAATACCACACTGTTGGTACATGCAAGAAGGTCAAGCCTCGCATGTTGCACAGGTTGGGGAGGGAACATATGGTGTGTTAACTAAGTTCCAACCCGCCTGCTCACTGCCATTTTTGCCTCTTGGCAAGTGGAAGTTTTAATCAGCTTGTAACCCTAAGAGTAGTTAATTTTAGTTTAATGAGGCTCGAGGCTTGTGTGTGGCATGTCATTGACTGATCTGTGTTGGCTTGCTTTGAATGCAACTCTTTTCTTTGTGTCATCTCTAGTTATATATCACATTTGGCGATGCTTTTTCCTGAATGTCCTAATGTTTTTCACCTTACTTAGGTGGTCATACCGTTGCATCAACTGAAGGCAGTCAACCCATCAACAAGCAGGGTCAATACAGCTGAAAAGTACATCCAGGTTATTTCTATTGATAATCATGAATTTTGGTTCATGGGCTTCGTTCAGTATGATAGTGCGGTGAAAAATCTTCAAGGAGCAGTACAGCCCAATTCGCATGCTGTGTAGCTTATCTCTTTATTGTGGCCCGAGGCGCACTTTGCTCCAAGAGTTGCATGCAAACTATACTCTGCACAATGTGACATCTCGAAATTAGATACATCTCGTGATGTGCTCTGCTCTGATTGGTTCAATATTGTAATGTTTATGTAGATTGTAAGATTTTCCTATAATATAGATGTAATGAACCGAGAGCAAACTTGAATTTCAACTTGGTAGATGATGATGGAAGTCCTTGTTAAGAAGAAGGCTATTGTTTTTGTTCCTTGATTGTAAAATGATTTTTTTTTTCCCATCCCTTTGAAATATCAAATAATGCTATCTAGTGTTTTACTTGTGTAGAGTTCACGTGATGACTTTGTAGAGCTTCGTAATTTATTCATGTTGCTAGTTCTGTGCAATTCTGGATGTGGCATACTCAGTTACAACTTGACCTAGAATGTCTTTGGAGGTTATGCATTCATAAGGTCAATCTTTGCATATACGAGACATGATTAGCATAAGAAAGTGAATCATGCAACCTCTCATGCCACATATACACGTTATATGGATATGCCAAAGCTAATTTTAAGTGAATTTACTTATTGGACCTTGAACTATAATAAGTGCCAAATCTGGTTAGAAAGACAAATGAGCTATGTGAAAACGAGGGTATATGAATGGCGCATTTAGTTTCCGGACGGAATAAGTCATGAATGAAATGGCTATTGCATGATGGTATAAACGTAGCAGCAATGGCAATGGAATACCTGTTTAGGATTTTATTAGTTTGTAATAAATCTCCGGATGGATGTATTGCATATGAAAATTGTTTGTAGAGCGGCAATATTTCTGGTCTGAATACTATAGAGATGAAGATACGAAATGTATGTTAAGCACCTTACCAAAGCGGAATCATTCGTGTTCAGAGTCTGTAATTGTCAGAAGAAAAGGAACAGAAAACGATACGAAGCATTCATTCATTCATTCATTTTTTAGTTAGCGGAGTCACAAGACGATATCCAAAATATAGTACATCACAGAGAAAGATATAGGAAGGGGAAGTGGGAGATGAGAGAGGAGCATTCCAGAAACCCGGGGGAGGGGGGTGGGGTGGTGGGGGTGGCGAGAGTACATATGATAGCCTATAAAACTTAGGAATGATCAGATGACAATCAATTTTTCTTTTTCACAAAAAAAAGGCAAATTATGTGATTTTCGCCGTTAAGTTTAATAATGAAAATCTGCACCTAAAGGGTGAATCTCGAAGTAGCGTCGGCAGGACACGCAATTTCACTTCTTCCTGTCCTGTCTAGCGTCTACAGATGCGACGTGCATAGCACAATTCCGAGACTCTTCTGTCTTGCCAACAAGTCACGCCACTAATCACGGATTTCAGCATCCTTGGGTCCATCCGGCCGATCATCGCTTTAAGAAAAGGATGGAAACAATCGAGGGAGGAGGTCACTATTGATCGTCAACAGCTAGCGCGTCAATCGATACACCCATGACGGGAAACATTCTACATACAACTTATGAGGCTTATAATAATAAACACTTCCTAGCAATGAGTACCTTTCTCAAAATTGCTAGATATTGAAATCCAGACATTTTGATCGATGAGACGAGCACGTACAATGCCGAAGGATATGAAAGGTACTAGATTTTCTACATAAAATGATGGAACTTAAATGAGATTGATTGGGACTAAGTTGGTAGGACCAGGTTCAATGAAGAATATGCTTGTCTAAATCTATTGAAATTGCGATTCAAGTCTTGATGAGCTGAGGCAGGCTGAACAACCCGTTGAGCCTAGTGGTTCGGTTGTGTCTTGATCAAGGTTTATAGTAAAACCATTTGTTCCCCAAATCATCCTGTAGTATAATGATCACCTTTTTGTTGTCTCCAACTCCAAGCTTTCAGAAAACATTCCTCTCTCATAGGAGAGCTTCCAATACCTATCTTCGGTAGCCCTAAAAAACCCTAATCATTCCTCCACCTATCTTCGGCAGCCCTCTCAGTCTTCAATTTTCTTCCTTTGAGACTATGGCTGACCCACTTGGCAGCAACTCATAGATCATGGTCCTCACTTTAGACCCTTTACCATCTTTCCATCATAAAACCCTAAACCCTACCCATCTTAATCCTTGGCTATATTTCCAAGATTACCAAGTTCACCCAAATCACTTTCTTCTATTACCTTTAAACTATAGTTGATTGATAGATATACTGTAAGCCCACTTCATGGAGGAGTTGGAGGAGTTGGAAGAGTCTGAGATTCACCTTGCTGCCCTCTGCAAGAGACTAGGAAAGCTATGGCCCAAGAGAAAGACAATAGCCGTGGATGATGAGATAATTGCATGCCAAAAAGATAGAAGAGTGCAAATTATCCTTAATCGGCCAACTTTATCAAAATCCAAAGGTAAATTTTCAAGCATCTCAAAGTGCAATGTGTAGGTTTTGGAAAATGGAAAATGTGGAGATATTTCCAATAGCCCCAGGCATTTTTGAATTCCGATTTTGGTTGGAAATAGAAAGAGATAAGGTTCTTGAATAGGGCCCTTGGTCATTTGCAAATTATCTACTCTTGCTGAAATTGTGGGAGCCCGATACACCTCCAGCTTGCTACAATTTTAATACCTGTGAGTTTTGGGCGCATATACATGGATTGCCGATAGACTGTATCTCAGAGAGAGTGGTAACAAAAGTGGCTAGGGAAATAGGTAGTGTCTCTAATGTTAGGATTGAATCTAGAGGGTATACATCCTACAAGATAGGAAAGGCGAGGGTCTTGTTGGACATCTCGGCACCCCTAATTTCAAGGTCAATTTTCAGTAATAGAGGAAAAAAATTATAGATGGATTTTAGATATGAAAGACCGCCTCACTATTGTTATTCATGTAGGAGATTGGGACACTATTCTTAACATTATGAGGAATTTCAATTTGCTGAGAACCTATTTAAGAACATGAAGGAATTGCCTTTTGGCTCCTCGTTGAAGGCGAAAGGCAATGAAGTCAGCCTTTATTGGGAACTATTTTATGGGAAATCGATTGAGGATTTGATGGAAGAAGAGATCATACCTGAGACACTAGTGGATACAGGACCATTAGTGGTGTACAAGGGCAACTCAACACATTAGCACCAACAGGGGAACTAATCAAAGAAAGGTCAAGATGACGAAAGCCATGATTTTGGAAGAAAATAGGTTTGTGTTGAATCTTTTGCAAGAATTGACAAGTGGGAGAAAAGTCTTTTTAGCATGTAACCAACAAGGGTCCTTTGAAGCCAAAACCCTAAAAAAATGGAAAAACATGAAGACGCATGTTAGTAAAAAGCAAAAGAGATGCTCATTATATGATGTGCAGCAATCCAACAATGAATTGCTAAATGAGACTCAACTGATGGACAGTCCTATACAAACTTTGGAAGAAGCTCAAAGATGGGCTTTGGTAACTAGTCCTAATAAGCCATCGGGTTACACATGAAAATTATATGCTAGATTGTCAAGGTTTGGGCTTCTCCCTAACAATTCAGTTTTACGAGCCTTAGTAGCTCAAGAAAAGCACACTATCTTATGCTTGATGGAAACCAAGAATAAAGAAGATGTCGTGAAAAGGATGCAAAAAAGACTAAAATTTTAGAAGTGCTTTATAGGAAATTCGAGAGGTTTGACTAGGGGATTAGCAGTGTTCTAGAATGAAGAGGTCACCATTTCCATTATTTCTAGCACCATGTTTTTTGTTGACTTAATATGCAATTTGGAAGAGACAAAATAGAAAGTGCACATCACATTTGTTTATGCTTCGATCGACTTTTAGGAAAGACTATGACTGTGGGATGAAAATTATCAAATGACTTTTGCTAAACCGCGACCCTTGGCTGTGTGTTGTGGATTTTAATGAAATAATATATCAATAGGAAAAAGTAGAAAGAAGAGTGATAGAAAATTATAGATGTAAAGCTTTTCAAAACTTTATGAATGCTTGTGCTATCATGGATTTAGAAAGTAAAGGCTATGCCTATACCTATGCAAATAACATAGAAGGGGAAGAGTTGATTATGAAGAGGTTGGGTAAATCCATGTGTAGTATGAATTGGAGGGTTTCTTTCCCTAATGTGGAAGTGTTTGCTTTACTGATTATCGGGTCGGATCACATCCCAATTTTATTGAATCTCTTTCCTGAATATGTCAGACGCAAAAAGGAATTCAAATTTGAAGCTTTTTGGGTAGATATGTCCATATTGGAATCCTAGAATTCTTTTTGAGGGGAGAGAGTAAACTATAAAATAAAAAAAATTTAAAAAAAAAAAAAAAAAAAAAAAAAAAAAAGTGGCAAAAAAGCTAGCTGAATGGAGTAAGAGGAGATTCATAAATGTAGAAAAACAAATTTCGATGTTGAGAAGAGAGTTGTAGGCAATTACCAACAACTCAAATTCACACTTTGACAGGAATTGGTTGAAATTAGAAATAGAGAGGCTATGGAGACAAGAAGAAGTGAATTGGGAAATAAGTTCTAGGATTAATTGGCTCAAATGGGACGATAAAAATATCAAATATTTCCATGCGACCACAATGCAAAGGTGGCAAAGAAATAGAATAGTGATGCTGAAGAATGGGCAAAATGAATGGTGCCGAGATCCCACTAAACTAAAGGAGATGATAGTCGAGTATTTCAAAGAGCTTTACACTTCCACAAGGCCAAGAAACTTCCAACCAGTTATCAACCAAATCGAGTGCATTGTAAAAAAAGAGATGAATCGGGATTTGTTTGGAGAAGTAACTCTAAAAGAGGTTACCGGAGCAACTTTTTAGTTGGGTACCCTCAAAGCTCTTGGACCAAATGGTTTGTGTGAAAAATTCTATCAATATCACTAAAAGAATATCCAAGAGAAAGTGTTCGGAGAGGTAAGTTCTTTCTTCAACTCAGGGACTCTTAATCCTGAGTTGAACAACACATATATCACCCTTGTACCGAAAATTCACAATCCACGGAGTTGGAACAATTTCAACCTATCAACCTTTGCAATTTTGGATATAAAATCATTTCAAATGTCATGGCAAATAGATTAACATAGTGGCTGCCTAACTTGATAGCAACGGAGCAAAATGCTTTTGTAAGCAAAAGACAAATACAAAACAATATCTTGACAGTATAGGAGGTGCTTCATCAACTATGTACCCGAAAAAGAAAAAGAAATTTCATGTAGTGCTGAAGGTAGATATGAAGAAAGCCTATGACCATACAGAATGGGATTTTCTCGAAGCAAGCATGCTTGAAATGGGTTTTTGTGATACTTGGTTTCTTGGGCTATGGGATATGTCTCTACAATATCATTCGGTGTTAAAATAAACAGGGAACCTATGGCCTCCTTTCAGTCCACTCATGCTATTAGACAATGTGACCTCCTCTCTCCCTACCTATTCATCATTGTGGCTAATGTATGATCTATGATGCTAAAAAGAAAAGTAGAAAATGGCAGTATAAAGGGAATTAATCTAAACAAATTATGTCCATTATCTCATCTACTTTTAGTGGATGATTTAATATTATTCTTGGAAGGAAATGAGTCGAATGTCAGAATGTAGCTACGATCCTAAACCAATATTGCTCTGTGTTTGAACAAGCCATAAATTTGAACAAGTCAGGCATGTTCTTTAGCAAAGATTGTCCAAGAGAGATGAGGAGAAATTTGACATATGAAATGAGAGTACTGAACTAGGAAAGACAGGGAAGTATCTCAGAATACCTTCTGAGTGGGGTGGTTCTAAAATGCAAATATTCAATTTGATCATTGCAAGAGTCAACATAAAACTTGAGGGCTGGAAAAAAAATTATCAAATGCACGGAAAGAAATTCTTCTTAAAATTGTGGTGCAAGCTCTACCGCAATACACTATGCCTATCTTTAAAATTCCCATATCTATTTGCCAAGCCATTGAAAAAAAAATAGCAACTTTCTGATGGAAAAATAATGAAGATAGAGCGGGTTTGCATTGGAAAAACTGAGACACACTTAAATCGAGAAAGGATGAGGGTGGATTAGTCTTTAGATTCAATGAGGCGATGTTTGGTCAACAAGCATGGAGGCTAATTCAGAATCATCATTCTCTTTGAAGTCAGATTTTCAAAGGATTATATTTTTTGTACACAGATATATTACATGTAGAGAAAGGCTCAAGACTCTCCTGGTGATGGCAAAGTCTAATTATGGGACAAAATGTTATAAGTCAATTAATACAGTAGGTGGTTGAAAATGGGGAAAAATCGACATAAGGGAATATCAATGGTTACCGAGAGGTTTAATCGAAGGATCTACAAATAGAGATGACCCATCACGGGTTTCAGACCTGATAAATAGAGAGGATGCTACTTGGAAGGAAAACAAAGTGCAAGAGCTTTTCCACTATGAAATGTCCAAGGAAATTCTAGCTACCCATTTAAACCCTCAATTTCTAGAAGACAAACAGGTGTGAAAACCAACCAAAACAAGCCAATTCATAGTCAAGAGTGCATATAACAAGCTCAGGGCACAAGGAGAAATCTAAAAGTAGAATCAAGCATCATCATCCTTTCAAACCCTTAGAGAATTGTGGAATAGAATATGGAATGCCAAAATACAACCCAAAATCATATTCTTCCTTAGGAAAATTTGTCAAAAGGTGCTAGCAACCAATGAGACCTTATGTCAAAGACATATTGTATCTGAGGCCACCTGCACGATTTGTAATAAGTACCCAGAATCTATCAAGCATCCCTTCTTTATGTGTCCATGGACAAACCAAATCTGGGATGGTGCTGAGGTGTAAATACAAAGAGATGGTCATAAGGTGACTCGAATAGAGGAATGGCTGGCTAATTTTCAATATACCTCAGTCTCGTTCGAGCAGCTAGTCCTGTTATTATGGCAAATCTAGAAATCTCACAACGACTGGTTTTTTAGAGCCAAACCCTTGAATCCCTAGCATATAATCAGCTCAACAAAGGCCATGGAGGATTGCTTCAACAAATGGGTGGGAAAAAAGGTAGGAAAAGAGCAGATGTGAATTGACATATCTTAGATCTAAACTCCTCCGTCTCCAAACGTGCTCAAATTCAACGTAGATGGATCTTATGTCGAAGAAACAAGGGAAGGGTCTATAGCCTATGTTTGCCGAGGCAACCGAGGGTTCTCATAGACGGATTCACTCACACGGTGCGAGTTTCTTCAACAATCCAAGCAGAGGCAGAGGCGGTGCTACAAACCCTAAAGTACATTGAAGGGAAAGCCGAATTGAAAATAGAGATGGAGACTAATAGCTCTAAACTGTTGAATGAGACAACAAGTCAACTGAGAAGCATATGTGCACGCTGATCATTGAAGCCTAGGCGTTTGTGAAAAACTTTCCCAACCTGAAAAGAGCCCATTACCGAAGAGAGTGCAATCAAGTGGTGGATTGGATCGCCAATGCCCATTGGACCAAGTCTCCACCAGCTCATTGGGTTTCTTATCCCCCAACTTGTCTTTTGGATTTGTTATGTTCTAAAGCCTGTGTTTCAACTACCCAAACTTTTATTTGAATGAGAATACTATAAAAGCTTTTTGGACCCCAAAAAAAAAAAAAAAAAAAACTCCAAGCTTTGGACGTGGATTGATCTAAACTAGAGGCAAGTTAAGGATTCGAGTCCTTGAAAGGAAATGTCTATGGAGCTCCAATTTTAGAAATCACAATGATAAGGCATCAACATCTCCATTATGGAAGGCAATTATGGATTTGAGAAAAATAGTCAAACTAAGAACTCTTTATTGGGTAGGTGATGGTAAGTTGATTGAGGTCAACAATCATCCTTTGATTCCTCACGTCCCATATCATTTGCCTTCTTTTATTAATCCTAACCCTCTTTTGAAGCAAAGGAGGATAGAGAGGCTTTGTTATCCCAAGGATAAAAACTTGGGATATAAATAGTCTAAATCAAATGTTTTGCCTAACATTAGTCCAAGCCATTCTTCATATTCATGTCTCGATCTCCATTTGGGTTGATAGACCAATTTGGCAGCTAGCTACTGATGACAAATCCACTTATATCCACCTACAAGTTCAAGTTTCGTATAGAGGATAGTAAGAACTCTAAGATTTGGAACGAAATCTGAAAAGTTAAAATTCATGAGCAGCACAAGATGATGTTATAAAGGACAGCAGTTAATGTTCTGCCTCGTCACACTAACTTAGGAAGATTATTTCACCTCCCAAACCATTCTTGTCTATTATGTGAGAACTTAGAGGAATATTCAGTCCATCTAGTCACAACATGCCCATTGGCCAAGATTATGTACATCTAATCTAGTTGTAACTTCAACTCGTTAGAGAAGATTGTATAACTCTTCCTTGAATTAGGACAGATAGCACAAAGAATAGGCAGGGACTTCAATCTCTTCACCCTTTTTGTAGCAATTTTATGTGCTAAAATGTGGAGTTATAGGAATGCAACATTACATGATTAGCCTATTCCAAATCCTTTCTGGGCAATCAAGCTGGTATTACAAGATTTCACGAGATTTTCGAACACATTCAAGGAATGGAACAAAGTCATGAAAAGCAAAGAAGCTTATTCACTTGGGTAAAGGTTAGACCCATGGCTCCTCCCGCTAGATTAAGGATTGAAGTTTAAGCATGATCGGCTAGAGGCTCAGTTGTCTAAGCATGGACAAGACACGAGAGATGGAACTCGCCAATGGAAGTGGATGTTGTGGCTTTTCTCCTAGTAAACAAATTTGCTTAGTCTCTTGGTATTCAACAAACAGTGTTTGAAAATGACTACAAGGTCTTTAATTGGTGCCATTCAATAAAAAGGCCATTGCCCTTAGAGTCTTCAACCTTTTCTCCAAGTTGTCCTCGCTTGCAAGTTGTTCGAGCATGGACAAGACACGAGAGATGGGCTCAATTTAACTATATTCACCAAGTAGTGTTTGAAAATGACTACAAGATTTTAATTTATGCCATTAAACAAAAATGTCCCAAACCTTAGAGTATTTAGCCTTTTGTCCAAGTTATCCTCACCCGCAAGTTGTCCAAGCATGGACAAGACACCTAAGATGGAACTCGCCAATGGAAGTCGAAGCAACAGCTTTTCTCCTAACCTGCAAATTTGCTTGGTCTTTCGGTATCCAACAAACAATGTTTTGAAAATGACTACAAGATCTTATTTGATGATTACGTTCAATTACCTTTTTTCTTGTTCAACAAAAGTTTCATTTATATACAATAATTGCATTATAATGGGTATAGTTTAGTGGTAAAAGTATGATTTGTTTTATTAATCCCTCTTATAGTTAAGGGATCTCTCGGTTTGATTTGATTTAATTCATATTCCGAAGAAAAATTTTATTTCTTAAAAGGATGTAATCCTTTACCTCTCAACGAAGGATTCAAGGAAAAATATACATTCTTGTGATTTGTATCCAAGGGTCAATTAAAAATTGAAAATTGGATTATTTAATTGCGAAACATAATTGTCAATGCCATTCAACAAATGAGTCGTTGCCCTTTTAGTATTAAGCCTTTTGTCCAAATTGTCCTTGCCTGCAAGTTGTCCAAGCATAGAATGGACAAAGACGTGAGAGATGGAACTTATCAATGGAAGTGGAAGTTGCAGCTTCTCTCCTAGCCTACAAATTTGCTCGATCTCTCAGTATCGGTATTTGAAAATGACTGCAAAGTCCTAATTGATGCCATTTAACAAAAGGGGTTAGAGTATTTAGTCTTTTGTCCAAGTTGTCCTCACCTACAAGTTGTCCAAGCATGGACATGACGCCAAAGATGGAACTCACCAATGGAAGTGGAAGCAACAAGTTCTCCTAGCCTACCAATTTGTTCGATCTCTCGGTACCCACCAAGCGGTGTTTGAAAATGACTACAAGATCTTAATTGATGTCATTTAATAAAAGGGTCCTTGCTATTTTATTATTAAGCCCTTTGTCCAAATTGTCCTCACCTGCAAGTTGTCCAACATGGACAAGACGCGAGAGATGGAACTCACCAACGGAAGTGGAAGATGTAGATTTCTCCTCACCTGCAAATTTTTCCATCCCTTCGTATCCACCAAGGGGTGTTTGAAAATGACTACAAGATCTTAAGTGTTGTTCTTCAACGAAAAGGCCCTTGCCCTTAGAGTATTCAGCCTTTTATCTTGGACTCTCACTTCACAACAACACGGTTGGAGTTTGATATGGACTCGTAGACCCAACAATGCCGTTGCTCATAAGCTTGCAAAATGGATTTTTATTAGATAGGAACTGCGTCTTCATTTATTTTTAACAATCTCACATCATGTGTTAAAAATGTAATGTTGGTGGTATGGGTAATCGGTTCCCGGTCAGGTCCAGTCTGATTCCATCTAGGAACGGGGAATTGAACTGGAGGAATTGGATCTCGATTTTCAAAATCAGGTACCGAATCAAAGGTGCCTGGAACCGGTCTAGTCTGGTTCACGGACGATCCTATGGAACTAATCCTATAACACTACCACCGGTACTTGAAGCTGTTAATGGTGTGGAGGGTCTAGGTGATGACGAGGGGGCTGAGGGAGATCAAGGCCTAGTCAGGCGACACTAGAGGTGGGATGATGGCTAGGAGAAGGCATTGAAGAGGAGGGCAAGGAAGATGAAGAAGAGGAGGAAAAGGAGGTGGAGCTCATTCTTCTATTGGTTGATGGCGTATTTCTTCTCAAAGGCCTTCTCGAAGTGGAGCTAGATTATCATGTTCAAGGCTGTCTCCTTCACTTGCTAGTGGTGGTGGTGGCTACTCTCATAGTCTACCATTACTACTGTCTGCAGCGGGGGTGCACACAGAGAGAGGGGGGGAGATTTCAAGGGTGGGGAAGAGAAGGGGTCAAATCTCCAAATGATGAGTGAAATCAAATGGGAAAATAGTTGGCAGGTGAGGTGAACTAGCTAAAGGATGCCTTTTGAGGACAGTATAACTACTTTTCTCAGACAATTTTAGGCAATAAGGCTTAGTGCTAGTTTGGCTTAGGTTAGGTTTACTTTTAAGAAATAAATAAATAAATAAAAAGTAATCGATCCGATTCGGTCTGGTTCCTCTCTTGGAACCGGGAATCAGACCAAAACTCTCAGGAACTGGACCAAATCGACTAGTCCGATCTAGTCCGATCCGGTCCTAGCGGTTCCCAGTTCGAGCAGTTTCTATTGCACATTTATGGTTGGTGGAGTCTTCTTTACTCTATCGTTTTAAAGCACGTACTATTTTTCCTTGAAATGTTTGACTGCTTTGTTGGAATGGAAAGTTTGTTTTAGCAAAGGAAAAAAAAAAAAAACTTCCAAGCTTTGGATCTAAAAGGTGACCATGCCCATCTAGATCTTGCAACTTGAATCCATTATACGATGCCCATTTAGACTCACCCGTTTAAGAGTCCATCTTGCATGCAATAGGAGTTTATGAGCTCAATCAATTTCAATTAAACTTGTCAAAATAGGTCATAGACCCATTCCTTAACTCATATTTGATTGACTAGATTACTATTAAATATTTATTTTTAATAAATGGGTCATGAATGGGTATTGAATAGTAAAGCCCAAAATAATGTGTTAAATGGATCCATAATTTATATAAACCCAATTCACCTTTAAGACTCTCTCTCACTCTCACTCGATCTTACATTCACTCACTCCGTCTTCTCATCTTAGTTTGGATATAAATTTTCTTGAATTTGATGAAATATGGAAATTTTTTAGCAATATAGATCGTGTCAGATATGGATCGAGTTAGATATGGGTACTAAATTTATACCGCATAGAAGTAGGTCAAAACGGGTTAAATGGGTCAATTTGGGTCCTGCCATTTTTGACCCAACCTGACCCGACCCCCCGTTTGACCGACTTAATTTCAACTGCTCAATCATGTGGGGTCCTTATCATTGAAGGGTCATGATTGAGTGGGTATAAATACTCCCGACACAGGTAATGAGAGCACCTACGCCGTGACTTCTCAAGGTTCGAGGTCTTTTAAGGTTTGTCTAAGCACGGCTGCTGCTTTGTCTTTGCCTTTCTTTGTTTCAGTCAATCAATTGTATTCTAACTTCTGGCCCCAAAAGCATTGTTTCAGTTAGAATGTGAACCAGGAGCGACATAAATAGGAGTTTTTCCTACAACATTGACCCCAGGGCTGACCGGCAGAGCTTTGAAACTGTCAATCACACCCACCTAAAGTAATATCAATACTTTCATATCAAATACCATATTATATGAAGCACAACCAGCACATTAAAGAAATGAATTAAGGATGACGCATGCTCATAGGAACGACCTATGAGACCTACCGATGACAATGAACTTGTAGGGTCTTTCTGTACTCATTCTGAGAAGTTTCCGCCACTCCCTTCGTAACTCTTTCGATAGAAACATGACCGCGTCAAATATTCCCTTTCTTTTTCAAGATTGTCGATGACCGAACCGGAATGAAATTGCACTGCCGAAGTCTTGTGACGTAATTAAAAGTTTTAAAAAGTCATCGCGTCGTGTTGAGCTACTTTCACGGGTCTTAACTCCATCATCTAAGGTGGAGTTTATTATGAAATGCTAGTAGTATATTGACTTGACTTGTAAGTCTTACCCGTCGCTATTCTGCTCCAAATTATGTTGTTTTCATCGGCAACGACGGATGCAATTGCACAGTAAGTCAAGAAGAATCTGCCGCCGACCCTTATTTTCTCCTCTCACTAATCTTTATTTCTCGCATCGCATGATGACACCATTAATTATTCTAAATGACCTGGTAATCTCATCTGGGAGAAATCAAACTCCACAAAAATGGGAACAGAAAAAATTACCACTTTTCATGTACATCACGGTACACTGCAAATGTAACTGAAGCTTCACCGACTTGTGTACAATTCATCTTCATCAGCTCGATACTTCATCCAGGAGTTTATACCTTCTGATGACTCTTTTGCTCCTTAATACCGCCCGCTTTCCCATGCCAACGCCAACATTGCTGTCTGACTTTGACCGCTCCTCTTCCTTCTCCCTTCTGCGCTTCTCTTCCAAGTCACCACTGGAGATGATCCTCTTCCGGATGGTCGGTGCCAAGCTCTGTAGCGGCTTCTTCTGTTTCTTTGCGCATGGAAACTGCAAAGAATCAGTCGTTTCGCCTTTCGGGTCGCCATGATCGTCACGGTAGCCTATTTTTCTGCCTTTGTTATTTCTCTTCTTGCTCTTCTCATTGGTCTCCTCTTCACAAGCGCCGTTCTTGCGAGCCGACAAATGATTTGAAGATTTATTCGTCCTCTCCTTGGAGGAGGATCCATCCTGATTTTGAGCCAGACACCAATTGCAAAGTCGGTATGACTTGGCCTTGGGGTAGAGATTGCTACAGTACCTGCATTGCTTTCGGGTGTCAAATGACCGCTGAACTTTTGGCATTAGAGTCAATAAAATGCAAAAAAAAAAAGAAAGAGAGAGAGGCGATGATCAATGATCAAGAATTGAAACCCTTTTGAGCATGAGAGAGAGAGAGAGAGAGAGAGAGAGAGACCTGTGTTGAGACCTGAAATGGCAAATCTTGCACTGAAAGAGCTCCTCAGGCAAGCCATGATCCCCGCACATGCAGCACTCGTTGCTCGTCGTCGTTGCTGTTGCCATGGTAACGCTTGTCATTCCCTTTGCCTGATGTTTCATCGTGGAGAGAGAGAGAGAGAGAGAGAGAAGGTGGGAGGCCACAAGTTTTGGTTGATGGCGTTTCTTTACAGTGGCGCGTATTTAAATTGGTATCGTTTTCCATGTCGATCGAGTGTGAAACGGCAACATAATAAATTCTTGGTCTTGCCACGCAAGAAAGGTTTAATAATTGACTGAAGAGAAGACCATACTTTCCTGGCAAGTTCTCGTATAAAGAAGCAATTCATTCTATTCTTCTCCCACAAGTTTAAAGTTCTTATTCTCTCCATTTCCCATCTTTTAGTTGGAAAATAAAAACTCCCGCATTCTCCACACGCGATGTTCGTATAACGCGATGAAAAGTCATGCAAATTCCCTGAGTATCCGCCCCCGCGGACTTTACTCGTAAGGCTATGATCAGCCCGACAGAAATAGGAAATTTTATGCACCGTAAATTTCGCAATTCTAAAACATTTGTGGATGATTTTTTTTCTTTAGGAAGGAACCAATACATGTCGAGTTGACTCCATTCCTAGCGAAAGCGAAGGTCTTCGGCCGAAAGGGTCAATCAGCAATCACTGACTTTTAATGGGTTCTCTTTCTACTTTACGTCGCATCGTTGACGTTGTCTCGATGATGACCAATCGTAAGATGCGCGAAAGCAATTCGGTCTCTTTTTACATGGATCCGATGTGGGTTTTCGTTCTTTCTTTTTTTTCCTTCGCTTTTCTTGGAGCTCGATGATCGCTCTTTCTTGAGTATAACGCGACAATTATTGAAATCATAAGCTCTTGGAAGTGAAAAGTCCGGACCCTTTCAATACGCTACTGGTTTCGGTCCAGATCAATACGCGGCGAACCAGTCAATTTGACTGTCAAAATTACTTTGGTAGCGACAAGGTCTATGTCTTGGCATTTGGCCTAGACGAAGGACTTCCGAATTGTGGTCTATTTCTTGGTGTTTGGTCTAGATGGAGGACTTCCGGATCGTCGACGACGGGTGAAAGCCTCCGATGCAACCCCATACTGCAGAAAATTGACTTTATGGGCTGCGAAGTCAAGATCACGCGGAAAGAATTCTCGGATGCACAGGAAACAGGGGCGAGCACCTTGCAGTCAACTTCTTTCGTTGACAAACAATCAACGGCATACTCCAATGGACGCTTGCCTCATCATCTTAGAACGGTGGTAAACTCAAGCATTTGAATTTTGACTTGAAGTTGAAGTGACAGAGAATCAAAACCACAGTTTGAACCACCAGCTAGCTTTACGACCGACGTTAGGATAAGTCCGCAATTGGGAAGAGAATTTCTTGTTCAACAGCCAATATGCAGTGATCGACCAGTCACATTGCTCGCGTGATACAATTGTCATCCTTTTTTTTCTTTTTCTTTTGATAACTATCATCTTAGAACGATGATAGACTTATCCGACGTCATCTTATACGATGCTTATATTTTAGAGTTGCTTACTTCGGATTGGCTTTAAATGCCGAGTGTCCTTGTCACGTGTTAAAATGACACGCAAATAAAAATCCATCACATTTGGTAATTTTATTCTTTTTTTGTTTCAAAATATTTTTATTTCATTTTTCATTTTTTCCTTTCTTTTTTCTTTTTTTCACAATTGAGCCCCCAACATTTTAGTTGATGCGACTGAAGACTGCACTCGCAGGAGTTAGGTGAAAATTAAACTTCTTTCGTCGTGCACATTCGTTAGCCTGCTTAAGTAAAGAAAAAAAGAAGAAAAAAGAAGAAGAGAGAGAAGAAGAAACGTTTCTTCAAAATTGTTTCCGGAACAAAAGATAAGTTTTTTTGCCTTTTTTTGTTCTTTTAACTGCCGCAATGCAATCTTAGGCCCGAGAGAAAAAAACAAAAGTGTTCTAGAAACACTTTTTAGAACGTTTCCAGTACCTAAACGTCTCGCTTGCCCCATTTCGAGTCTCTTGATGAGCACTCTACTTAAGTCGCTATGTTCGACTGTAACAACGGATTTAACACATGCGCATGCACGCACAAATTGACGCATGAATTTCTTAACAAAAACCCATCATCAGAACAAATAGCTGATGCGTATTTCAGCTCATAAGACACCAGATCTAGTCCCGTAAAGAGTCCGCTGCCGACGCCATTGTTCATTGTCAGGGACCGTATACGCCACACTAATGCAGACAGACAACTAAAATGGATCGGACATGGACATAAGCAATCACAAGTACTTAAGACTGGGGGCGTCACTTTAAGATCGCGTTATCCAAAACCCACTGAAAATGACACCTTTGCTAATCATCAGAAAACCATCACTAATGATGATATGAGATGCGTAAACTATACAAATATACATGCGATGTACATTAAGAGTAACTAGACACAGGGAGATAATTTAGGAGGGAAACAAAATGAAAACAAAATATGGGACGAAACCAGACTGGTGGTAAATGAGTTTCAAGAGAGAAACAAACTACTTTATTCAACTTCTGCTGTATAGCTCGACATGATGCAATTTGTTATATCCATGCTGTGTGTTTCTCCTTCCTCAAGCTTTGCTCCTCAAGCTTTATTACAGAAACCAATCTATCCCGTCTGTTGAAAACTACAGCTGAAGTATGCATCCAACTATACTTTCTCCCTGAGAAGCCCCGATAAATATATAAGGCATGAGAATGAGATAAAGACTGGGATGAGATAGGATCCATCAGCAGCGGGAGAACAAGGGCACGTGATAAGTGAGAGAAGTGGGACAGGGAGACCATGCAACAATCAATCATCACTATAGAGTAATATATGCAGAACCAGACAGGCACACATAAAATAGATAATGCATCCAGGTCCTAACAACTTCAAGGCATAGGCTCAATGCCTATAGAAACCTAATTAAGTACTGAAAATGAAGACATTCAGCATTATACAATGAAGCAAGTTTGATACTCATAACTAGTTTTAATGTAGAAAATCATCAAGTCAAGACTTCACTTAACATAAAGACATTCAGCATCATACAATAAAGCAAGTTTAATGTGTTTAGAGAAGTAGCCATAATTCAATCAATAGAAAAAGATGTTACGAGAATTAAATCTTACTACTTATATTGTTAAAACCACTGACAATTTCCACAAAACTAGGTTTGATAAGAAATTAATCACATGCATTATGTAAGTTTCAACTACTATAGAACAATTTTTTAATTCTATTTTCAGTGCTAAAGTCTAGTGCTTAAATTTTGAACACTTAATTTTCATATTTGTCAATCAAGCCAGCTACAGCACATAAGCAAACTTCAGAACATAGGAGTAGTGGCTAGCATACCTCAATCGCTCTTAACTTTGGGCACATTCAGCAGACTCATGCATTCTAAACCGCTCGAGGATTTCAAAGGGCCTGCAAGCAAGAATTACACGAATGAAAAATGTATCTCATCAAGAAGAGTGTAAAAAGTAATTTGGCCAAAACAAAAGCTAGACTCTCCGCATCTAGCCAATGAACAGGTGCAAAGATCATACCAAGGATCCTAAAGTTCTAAGTCTGTCGAGTTCCATAACCACTCATTCTGAAACACGCTTACCTCTTTTAGCCAGAAATATAAATTGATCATATAAGAGAACCCAGGGAAACACTTAAGACATCAATTTTTAAAAGAAAGACGAAGATTGATAATGGTGATGATGATGGCAGCAAAGGAGGAAAAATTATTTCCTTTGTTAAAGAGATAGGCAGAAATGAGCAGGGCTCCGGCTTGAACCACCTTGGTTGTGTTCTTCTTTTTCCTAAAAAATTTTGCTACTAAAATGAACAAAAAATAGGACCATTCAGCATTTTTCTTTTCATATGATACCACATTCATATTACTACCCATAGAAAATATGTGTGTGCGCGTGCGCGTGCGTGTAACCCAAAAAGAATGGACTACCAGTGCGACAAACTTTTACTATTTGTAGGAGTTAATCAATTCTTGTTAAAGCAATATGCTTTTGCATTCCATTAATTCCAGTTAAATCTAACTTAATAGAATGAAATCATGGCACTGCTGTGATAAAGATGTGACAAAGAAAATGCAATCATTGCTTATTGAAATTAATAAAGATGTAAGTCTGGGTTGTGAGATTAGCAGTCCCATGTTGCTTGGACTAAAAGACAGTAGCGGCACTAATATGCATAATGTCACATTATTCCGGGCTATCAAAACAAATTTAAAAATGTACAATAGCCGTTTCACAACTGAGCATCCTTGTAAAAAAATAGGAATATGGGAAAGGGGCAGATCCAGAATCTGGACCCTCCATCTTATTCCCGTAGTTTGTACATCCCCTACAAATTTAATACAATTCAAACAAATTATGGAAGGTGGGCCAGCGCAGCACTCATGGGCCTCTAAAATCCTACAATAAAATTGACAAATAGATCGCATTCGAATACCAAAGTACCTTTTTCAAGTTAGGGCATATAGAATTTCAAACAAGATAACAGCAAAAGCCACATCTTATATGCTAGATCGGTTAGGTATATAGAGGATATCAATTGCTGTTCCTATTTACTGGACAACCAGAAAAATCAAGAGAGGAGAGCCTTACAAAATAATCTCACGATTGTGAATCAATCTACGTTCATTGTTTTCCATAGCATCCAATACATTGGCAGTTTCTGGTCCAGCTGCCACACTAGCAACAATTGATGGGGCAGGCACACTTGGAGTCCATATCTAGCATCACAAAACACTCAATATCTTTCCCAAGTATGACTTTTCTGCCCTTGAACAAATCCATCGCAAGACTCACCTTTATCGTGTTGTCAATCCCACTGGTCGCCACAACACAATCAAAGGGATGACACTGCACGCAATTCACAACTGAAAGGAACACAAGTAACAGGCTTCAGAAAATATAGGAAAAGCATCCCATGGAAGTCAAAGCATCAGTGCTACAAAATACCTGCTTCATCTCCAAGAAGCATCTTAATCAGTCTACCCGTCTTTTTTTCCCAGATAAACCATCTGCCATCATCGCTTCCACTTGCAACATATTCACCTGAAAATAAAGGACAGGGATTTCATGATAAATCTTGATCACTTCACTAACAGCAGTGTGTTCTCTCTCTCTCTCTCTTTTTTTTTTTTTTTGGGTGCCAGTGGACTGCAAGCAGTTTGAATACCCATATCTGGAAGATATACGCCCTAATAGTCTGTTTGGAAGAAATTACCAATCTTCTCAGTGCTTGTAATAACATCAGCCATATGTTGATTGGAAAAAGGAAAAAGCATCAGACATAGCACCATGCGTTTGTTGCTCAGGTTATGGAGGCAAACAAAGCACCAAAAAGGAGATGTTCGCTTAAAAACCTCCATACCAATGCCGAAGTGGTTTCTAACTGAATTTAAACTCATGGAGAGCCATCTAGATATGGCGCCAATGTATATCAGAAAGTACATTGCCGAGAGTGCAGACCTATAGTTTTGCTAAGTTCACAATCATTTGCCCATGAGCACAAGCCCGCCAAGCAAAAAATTTCTTCACCTCCATTGATAATTGCACAAATAACTATAATTGAAAGATTCTAAAATGAAGACAAACAGGGAAAAAAACGAAAAGGAATGTATCTCATGAGATTGCCAGGAGCGCACTGCAACTAAGCAGTACGGGCCAATTTACAAAGAATACATGCATTTAGGAAAGTATGCAGCTTCAAATTTTTTTCTGATGTTTAACCAACCAACCGGTGCCGGGATTAGCTCACAAATGGAAAATCAGCCACTTAATGGCCTAAACCATGAACAAGAATATTGAGATTTAGAGGCTTCTTAGTGTTAAGCCTATCAACCAACAGTAGCATAATTATTAACCTAAGAAAAATCAAGGGAACATCACTCTGTGTATAAAACCAATCCAGTCCACTTATGTAGCCTGTATGATAAAAAGGAAATGCTGGACTCGCACATGATACCAACATCATGTCATCAGGCTGAGACTACGAGGGAGATATTCTCGAAAGACCTCAAGCAATAGGCAGTGCATCAACATATCAAAATGTACCTCTCTGCCCCAGAAAACTGGCCTGTTTTATATCAGTTCCCACATTGCAATGTCCAACATATCTCTGCTTCATATCTATGACTGCCTCAGGCTGCAATAGAGGAAGATAATAAGTTGATGGCACAAGATGACAAATAAAAGAAGTACTCATAAGAGCATCTCAATTTCGTTAACCCAAGCATGGTAATGTCACAACCACTTTCACAGAGAGTATAACAATTACAATACAGGTTGGGATGAATTTCATTAACCCAAGCATGGTAATGTCACAACTACTTGCACAGAAAGTATAACAATTACAATACAGGTTGAGATGAATCCATCCCTCCCTCCCAAGTATGGTAACGTCACAACCACTTTCACAGAGAGTATAACAATTACAATACAGGTTGGGATGAATTTCGTTAACCCAAGCATGGTAATGTCCCTCCCTCCCTCCCCCTCGTCAACTTCCCTTTTGCTTTGTTTATTCCTTGACAGTCTTGTGGTTGGTAATGTACAATTTGCCAAAAGAGATCTTCTTCCTCCATCTTTCTTCCTTTTACTTCATTTCAGAAATCTTAATATTTTACACACATAGAAAAGAGCCATGAGATACCAATACGTCAGTTCTGATATGAAGATCTTGCTCTTGCTTGTCAATCAGAGAGCGTAAATCTATGTAACCACAAAAATATTGCCAACGTGGCACAACAAAAACTACTATGATGTAACAAAGCAGCCGTACCCGCTGTTACCAACAACAGTTAACACCACCACAGCGGGCGATTATCAGACATAATGCCTACCAATCCCATAAAATTATGCTTTTCTCACCAATGCAGAGAAGTCACTAAGTTGTTAACATGGAGGATTTCAAAGGATCACATAAAATTTTCTTTAGATACAATGGAAATAATTAATCGACTTCTGGACAAGATTCTATTGATATACGTGGTAAGACTAATACCCGCCACCAGTTCATGGGCAGTTTAGCTTGAAATAGAGAAGTTCCAGATATGAACCTGATATGGGATTTTATCATTCTGTGATGATGATGAAGGGGATCCACATGAATCATTTGTGCTGGCAGTTTCTCTAGATGAATCACCTCTTCGATGGATTCTCAAATTAAAACTTCCATGTAGAACATTTGATTCAACATCACGCCCTTCGTCGCCGGAAATTGAAGTTTCAAAATCCACTTCCATTTCCTCATCATAATCAGATTCCTCTCTTTCAGATCTAGGACCATCTTGTGAAGCATCACTATTGGCCTCTGATCGAAATAGAATGTCACCTAATGATAGCACTCTTGCTCCTCGAGGCTCGGATCTTGGTGCTCCATTTGCTACTTTGTTATTTTTTTCTGCTTCGGCTAAATGATAAGATAACACAGGCATAGACAAATCAAAAGGTAGGACAATGGATATGATGTGAATACTCATTGTATTTCTCTATACCCAAAGGATGAATTCGTTTGATTAACAGGAAATCAACTGAAACAATGGTCATTATTCACAAAAGGAGGAAAATTCGAATAAGAAAAAACCTGTAGCAATATACAGCAGGACAAGAAGGAAAATATGTCCAAAATGCCATGCAGTTTGAGAGCCGGTATACATGTGCTAGGATAACTGATGATCAGATTAATCAACTACAGCAGCGAAAGCAAGGAGGACTCATTGTAGATAAGCTATATACCTGCAGCAAGACGCTGCTTTATGTCCTGCACCCTTTCCTCTAGCTTAGGATCTGATGGAGACAAGCACTGTGCTGCAATAGCAAAGTCTAGAGCCTCTTTATGTTTGCCCAACTGCCAAAGAGTTTGGATGGAGAAATGAGTGCACAAGCCCCCCCCAAGGAACCAACCATGCTAATAAACTTAGCGAGTCTTTGAACAAAATTCATATTATTAATATACATATATGAGAACAGCATGTAAAGGACATTGTAACCTAAGAAATAACTATTTATCTGAATTTTGCTAACAATCATAAAGCAACCACATGCAGGACCAGGTCAGGTGCAGTTAATCTATTCTGTTAGGCATTGTACAGTCGCTTCATCAAGCCTTATAGCCCCCTTGCCATTTCAGAAAACTGTGGCTACCGACCAAAGTCACCAACCAGGAGAAATTTACAGCAGTTGACAGCCAAGTACTAATGAATCAGATGCATCATCAAGCCCTCAGGGTCATCGTCTCAGCTAGAAGGCAAAAGATCATGAAATTGGGAATTCAACCTCCAATTCATGAAAAGAAACTCTTCCTCTTATCAGCCAATTTTATATGATCTTGACAAGGTAAAATCAACACAGGAAACGGACACAGATACCAAACAGCGTTTAAACAAAAGTCAATCACTTGGGCAAAAAAAATTATAACAAGTTGCTATGCATCTTCCACTAAGATAAATTGGATTTGGCAACAAAAGAAAAAGATTAAACAAACTTGGATCGATAAAGTATGCATTTGGAGTATGCCTCTTCACAACACATGCAGGCATTTTAGTTTTTTTTTTATCAGTGTTTCCATCGTTCGGTTTTTTTATGTGTTTTATTTTATTTACAAAAATCTTTTTATATTGTAAATTAACTTTTAATTTGATATGGAATTCTATCCAAGATTCATATAAGGAGCTTCAAGTAGTTTAAATGTGTGGTATGGGTTTTCATAAGAACAGTTAAATATGGATGTGTTTAAGTAATCTCGCTAAATTTTATTGCATAAATATGAGACAATTTGAGTTGGACCAAGACCTACTCCATTGTCATGGTCTACGTCTCACACTGAAGAGGCTACCAAGACCATTAGAAAGACCCAGACAAGAGCATGAGAGAGCTCACTAAAACTGACTACGTAAAGTACCTCAGGACTCCATTCTCCCATAACTGGTGAATGAAGCTACATCTATCTCAAATAAATCATATTTTCAACTCCTGAAGACATAAAACAACTTTACTAGCTCATACTTATTGTCCAATTCTGATCTGATCCTACATTCAATAAGTGAGGCTCCTGCGACCAGTGTATAAACAACATATATTTCAGGCAACAGGTACTTTGGAAAATCAGATTGACAGGGAAACTTAATAGCCACCTGAGATAAAGCTTCAGACATATAGTAAAGCGGTCTGGCAGAAGAAGTGTCGATCATCCTAGCACTCCGGCAATCTCTTATAGCCATATGCACATCATTCTTCCATTTTCGCTGATGAGAGAAGATAAAATCAGTTTATTATAAAGAAGCAACAGGGCTCAACCAAACTACCAAATCACAATAGTTCACCAAAGACCTTGAGTAACAAAGCTGCACGTGTACAGAGACATTCAAGCCTCAAGGCAGGTTCAATCACTTGCCCGTGTCCATCCAAAACTTCATTGCATGCCTCAATTCCATAATAACAGTTTGTTCCCTCGCTCAAGCATGCTTCTGCATATTTCATTAAACTCTCGCACTTCTTGAGCTGTGAAGCCTGTATTAGACACACAGAAATGACAGTGGAAAGAGCATCAGCTCCATTTTAAAAAAAGTATCAAGACTAGGTTCAGATAAAATCGCACCACAAGACAATGTGGATGGTCTTTGGAAAAAGTTGGTTGCATTCCCACTCCATTTGGCCAAGGAGCCAAGGTTGTCAGCTTTGAGACATCTGCTGCAGTATACTTCATCACATTTCCTCCTACTACAGAAAATGAGATTATGATTCTACATAAGACAACAAATTCTCATACTTCAATCAAATACAGCACAATTTCAGCATCATCGCACTTTAGCGAGAAAAACGGATGCCTACTCATATCACAATTATCAATCCGAGACCAGATTATACTATTTAACCAGATAATCATTCTATGCATACTTCACAAATATGAACATCTATACAACCACCAAAAGGCATTCAGTAGGCGCACAATAACTCAATCATAAAATTCTCTCGAAGAAGAGCAACTTGGCTGTGCATGTGGATGACTAGAGTTCCCAACAGTAACAGAGTGAAGGAAAAGATATTCACAGTGCCCTCTCACTTTCCCTTCTCTTTATCAATACTAAAGATCAAATCTGCTTCCACCCCGCCAGTTCACTAAAGACCCTGCTAAGGCAGTGACATCTAAGAACTACATAAACGGAGCATTGCTTTCATCCTTGCTTCACCAACATCTCACTTCATAGCATTTGTACAATCTGACACACCAATAGATCAAGCATACCAGGGTTTACATTCATTAGGTACACATGCTCTCCACTATAGCTGAGTAAAACCTCTTCTCCATTTGGACTAAATGTAACATGAGTCAGGTGCAAGCTTGAGCGTCCCTGCAAAAAGTGGAAAGTAACAAACTCAGTCTTCTTCCATAGTAGTAGAAAAAGCTATTTTCGCAAACTGAGTAATACCCTTAACATGTACATTTATCAACCAAGAGCACAATCATTAAATTGAGATAGAGATATTCAATTGAACTCTCTGTGGTTCACATATCAAATGAAACCAAATCATGGATTCAGCAAGACATCTGAGTTTAGTTTCTAAAGACTCAGATACAGATAAGATAAGTAGATGTATCAAAATAAGATGTCTAAGCAATATTCAGTAGTACCGAAAACAATATCAATGAACATCTACGATATACTTCTGAAACTGGTTCTTTGCAGACAAATATCACACTAACACAAACAGTCTCGGCCATAGTGATGGCCAATAGATAAGCTTGTGTTCCCACATTTTACAGATTCATCCAACCGATTCATATCATTTATAAAATGAATTAAATCGAATTATAAACTCAAAGCTTTCATGCTCCTTTTAGTTTTGTCTAGGGGAAATACTTAGATATAGTGTGTGAAAAATGATGATGTTTTGACCAACAAATTATATGACAACAGGAAACTATCTCTTTGTGCATAGACAAGTTCACTGGGAGTATTGGCATGATATTCATTAACATATGCTTTCCAGTAATGATATAGGCTATATAGTGCTCTTAGACAAAAATTAAGAAGAAACGACCTGAAAGTTGAATATGGGAAGGAAATATTAAGATTTTCAAGTCAATCAAAGTAACATACTAACTGCAAGTTCAAAAAAAGCAGGCAGTTTACGCAGACCAGGAGTGAAATTGAAGACCAAGAAATGGAAAAGAGGGAAGCGATTCTACTCACGTATCCATAATGGTGAAGCTGGACACATTATTTGAGTTTACATCAAAGGATATAAGCAGAATAGATGAAATAGAGAGGAGAGTCTGGTATCTAGTGCAAAATCCAGAGAAGCGACATAAATAAATCCTATAAGACAATGATAGGGCTGGTAGTGCTTTACTGAATCAAGTGTTGCGTGGTCTAGTAGCAGCACTATCCAAAGAATAACTGACATGTTCTAAAAGTAAGTGTATTAACAACAAGAATGCTTTCTTGGAGCACTCAAAATACCAAAGGCTTTAAAATGACCACATTGAAAGAAGTGGCCTCTGATAAAGGATGAGATGGGAAAATTTTGTCTAATATGGTTTAAAAACTTGATGACAGCATTTAGAAAGTTCAGTGAGAAGATGCTGTGTCATAAGAGATGCAAAGAAAGAGGCTAAATGGAGCAGCAGAAGGCATAAAAAAGAAATATATATATGCAGATGGAGACTTCAAGGAAAATTTAAGTACTTGAATTTTACTGAAGAGACTTTAGAGTCAGAAGATCCAGATAATCAGCCACACTTGCAAGGAAGTGTCAAACAAAATTCATTCTAGTACATATGACAAGAATATGCCGACAAAGTCTACTCCAAACTTAAGAATGCAGTGAACTTGACAATGATAGACTCGTTTATATCTAACTGTTGCCATTAAGAATAAATATTGCATCTTCTTATAATAGATAAAATCACAACTAGAAAGTACAATAAAAGCACTGCCTTTACGAGAAAGTTCAGTGCGGACCATATTTCTGGTACAGAACTACAAGTTCAGTAAATATAGGCACTAAATCTGAACATAACAGCACAGAAATGCAATAATTCAAAAATCTGAACTAACACGGTCCGAGAGATGCATTGGGCAGAAATAGTTGACACAAGGAGGTGGTGCCATCCTTTTTCTGCAGGAGGTCAATGGTGGCAGCATCCTTCTATCATATAACCGTGCAAATGCATCACTGACATATAAAAATGGAGTATTAGTTGAAGCTACGATTTAGATTAAGGAACAAGCTTCAGCTGCAAGAAAATACCTCCCACCAACTAGGATCAAGTGAGGCCTGGTGGAACTGATATCACAAGATTTTAGTGCAAGAACTCCTTTTGGAGGATCAGTTAGTGATTTCTTGTACCCAGAACGCAAGTCAAGCTGCCAAAATTCAAAGAGAGAAGAATGACTTTGAAAAGTCATAACAAAGACAACCATAATTTCAAGATGATGGCATCACAGTTGATATCTTTGAGATGCTGTCACTCCTAGTGCATGATCTACTTGGCCTCTACAACCAACAAAAGATTATTTGTTCACAAGCACAAAAATGTGTCTGAACATATCTTCATTCCCCCTGTTCAACGAATTGATCCCTCCTTAGCATATAACAAAATATGACAAAAAATTATTAACTGGGCATTGCCACGCTGATTGAAGGAACAGAAATAATTAGAGGGAAACAAGGGACTTCATCCATGACCCTAAGATGAAAACACTATGTCTTCCTCAACTCATGTCAGTATTCATGTCTCTTTTCCAAGATTTGAATAAATGGATCTACTTTCCTATTCTAGAGCCTAACTGGCCGAATGAATGGCAGAAATGCAGCACATGCAGGACCATCTGTGTCCAAGAGCAAACTGAGATACATCTTTCGCCTAATTCACAATGCCCTTCATACAGGCTAAGACAGCTCCAACATAATACAAGGAAAACAAAACAAAAAGCAAATGGAGAAAGCGAGGTGACAACATATGCAAGCAAAAGCACATAAGCTCAGTAATAAGCGCATGAAGGAAATGCATCAAGCGCAAATATTCATATCAAGATTCTCCAACAACTGTCAGGACGCTACAGCCAGAAAATAACAAGAATAAGTCCTCCATTTTAGACCACATTTTCATTGGATTTTCAAAAACTTTGAAGTACAACCATCACAAGAATGATAAATCGTAATAGCACACAAGCATTCGCAAGAGTTATGACTCACCAGAACGCTTCGACATTCCTGTTGCGGAGACCCAGCAGGAGGGCAAGAATTACCTTCCCGAAAGTCATGCTGCCTCAAAGTTCCATCTTCACTAGCACTCCAGACAACATTAGGGTTACCAACTTCAACCTACATGAAACAGGAAAGGACATTTATTCACAGGAGAAGCTGCATAAAATCTGGATATTCACCAATTAATAATTAAAAATTGCCATAATATACCCACAGCTAATTTTTTAACTCTTCTTGTGTGGCACTGGAAAAGTGCTGATGGAAGAATAGCATTTTCTTCGGTTCCTCTCCCATCTAATCGAGACAAGTTGAATAACCTGACCTGTAGCAGTACCAATGCAAAGTTTATAAGCATTAATTATTGGAAGCAGATATGATCATGGTAAATATCAGAAGTAGAAACAGTACTTCTGCATCTCCAGCTCCTGAGACTACAAGCTCGTCCGATGTTTCAGGGACAAATTTTGTACAAAAGATGTTTGCAGAGTGCCCACTATCAATTGAATGCAAAAGCTTCCGACCAGAATAGCTCCACATATTGATCTGTGCAAGGAAATACTTTGTGATGCTCCCCACAGAGAAACTTACATTATATATGTTTGCAGCAAAATGAAATCACTGCCATGACATAGGTATGATAACTTTTCTGCTGCTAATCTGGTCTGCAACATTAAGCTAAGTGTACTCACCAATGCTTAAAGCCCCTTTAGAAAACGGGCACAAGAAACACATACTCTCAAATTTAGCATAAAAATCCAAGTGTCCTTCACAAGTGTAAACTCACTGTAGCTAATTTCTCATTCGTTACACCAAAATAAGTTTACAGAAAGGAGCTGAGAGGAATGGGAATCTCAAGAAGGCCTAGTCAATATAAAAATTTCTAGAAACATAAAGCACACAAAAAGTACAATGGTTCATTGCTGAGACATTTGCTCATTTGATAGGTAAAGAGTTATTCACTTTAGGGCACCAAGGATGTGCAAACCTAATTCATAAAAGAGCTCAAGCACCAGAAAGAGCTTAGATATCGGATAGAGCATCCACAATCAATGCATTTACATCTACAAGCAATTTTTCACTATAAGAAAATGCAAGATTTTGAGCCAGTCTTGATAACTCACAAAACCAAAAGACCTCTTTTTCAAGAGCTTTTCTGCTTCACTCTTTCCAAGTCAGCAAACACAAATAAAGAGAAATTGAAGTAATGCTTCTTTTCTTGCCCAATAGCAAACGACCCCTGCCCGTAATTTTTGCTCAATAGAACCTCCTGAAGAACCCAACTATATGCTTAAGAAGCTGCCCAAAGTATACTCAACGAGGGAGAATGAACTAGAAGATGCCCAACAGTATCTTTTTGCAAAGAGAGCACCTATTAACTAGCCTTTATTGCCTCTCTGAACGCAACCAAGACTATGCCATGTTGAACGCATGATTTTCTATGTAAGTCCAGAAAAACTCAGATGGCAGCTAGGAGTCAGCCTCGCCCCCAGGGCAATGTGAGACTTCCCTCACAAATCTCACAATCAAGAGTCAAGATAATCTGCCCACCGCTGGAAGCACCATTAAAATAGAGTGTAGACTATTCTTATACATTAGACATAAACAGAAGACAAAACCAAGTTCTCTCTAAAGGATTTTTAAAACAACATAAAAGACAGCCAGAAAGATTGGTCCAATGTGGACTAATTTAGATATTATAAGATTGATTGTTAAGTTTCTAATTTCCCTGACTTTAGCCAAAGCTTTAAGTTTTCTCCATTTAGAGAGAGAGAAAGAGAGAGATCAAATGGCCTTCGTCTATCTAAATCCGTCTCAATATGATGTGCACCATTTCATCAAAAGAATCATTCCTCTCTTTACCTAAACAATCTCAGGCCCAAGAAAACTAATGGTATAGCCCAAAAATTAAAATCGCTAAAAATATTTTTTGACTCGCCCAACTCTCAAATTTGAGCATGATCTTACCTACTATACAATTCTAACCCAGCAAAAGAAATTTGGACCATAAGGTCATGCGATCTTATGTTCTGAGCAAGTTGAATAACGTTACTTTCGTGTATAGAGCAAGCATAATAACATTACTTTTGGTATTTGTCAACTTAGGATGACTAGTCCAACAACAAAGAATAACTCTTTAGGCTTCACAACAAAGCTTCCTAAGCATCGCACCTAGGGTTTCTTAAACATCACACGAGAGATGAATTGCATTACACAATCCCAAAACAAAGAATTGCCACATTCAAATAATCAAGAGTTCTATTGAAAAGAAAGAATTACAATGACATCTGTAGACTCTCCTACTTGAAATAGGAAACCTCGAAACAAGAAAGATATATATAATAGAAAAACACAATATCTTCCTTAAAATAAAATCCTAATAAGAATCAAATCCTAAAAGATATTAGAATGTTATCTATGAGAAGAATCCTTATCTCTTAGGGCTCTTACTTGATTTGTGAAATCCATCTTCATCAAAACTTGGTACAAACATCAATATTTAAACAAACATCATCTTGCAAGACTTTGTTGGCTGCACCATTCTCCTCTGACGAAGAAAACTCATCCTTGAATTTTGAAGTGTCAAACAATTTTTCAGCTTCATCCGCACATGATAATTTTTATCCCTCAAGCCGAAAGAAGTTCAATTAGGGCATGTTTTGAGAAAAATTCATGATCAAACCGTTTGCAATAATGAAAGTTAGATAGTATCACGAAGTCCATATTCTCAATTATGCTTGTGTGATCTTCACAGCCATCTTGACCTAAATCTTGCTTGATTTGCGCAACTTTCATTCATAGACGTTGATAAGTAACATGACAGAAATCTCCACACCTGAAGCACGCAACTTTCAAGCCATCCTATATGTTTTTATTTTTTATCTCCTTCATGCAATCAAGAGCACCATGTGATTCAAGATCTTCCTTATTTTGGATTTTTCTGATACTTGATCAATCCTTATTTACATTGGTTGTGCTCCTAGGGCAATAAACAAGTTCTTTAAATTCACTTAAAGAGTTCATCCATCTTGTTGTTTTGTTGCTTGAACAAGTGTTCAGAATCTTTACAGTGTCCAACTCGCGAACCTTGGATTCCAATTAAACATCGGTCCACCATTGCAGGAGAAAGTGTAGGACCCTTTGCTCTAATACCAAATTGATTGTAGGACGATGAGTCCCAAAACAAAGAATAAATCTTTAGGCTTCACACCAAAAGCTTCCTAAGCATCATACCTAGGGTTTCTTAAGCATCGTCCCCAAGAAAAGAACTGCATCACACAATCCCAAAGCAAAGAATTGCCAATTCCAAATGATCATCAAATCTACAAGGAAGAATTAGAACAAAATTACAGACTCTCTAAATTTCAACTCCTAGTTGAAACGGGAAACCTCTAAACAAGAAAAATAATATAGAATAGGAAAACATAATATCCTACTTAAGCTAAAAAGGACACTCAAAATAATATTCAAATCCCAAATGACATAGGACTGCTAATTTATCTATGAGAAGAATCCTAATCCCTCAAGACTCTTATTTGATTTGTAAAGTCCATCTTCCTCAAGACTCAATAGAAACATCAATATTTGAATGAATATCATCCTGTGAGATTTTGTAGTCTGCATCATGTCTTGACTGATCTATACCAAGGGCTACAACTACTATACATAGCTATCCACTATGCAGGACTAGGACTGGGTTCACCATGCTGCTTAGACAAATAAAGAAGATAATTTAACAACTTGACATGGTATGTTTGGGATGTCACCAATCCTAAAAGCTTAAAAATGTTAGGAAACCGATTCAGAATGTACCTCTAATGCAGTTTTAAGACTCCCGCATTCATGTAAGTCATACCTTACACATTAAATGCAGTATGCCACCATTCAATACACAACCCATACCAACTGCATCTTTCGATTCACACATGAAAATCCATATTCACTCCCAAATATTAAGCTGCTAACATTAATTAGATCTCTAGTGCCATTGCCTCCATACACCTCTAAAATTGACAAGTTCTAAGCTATATCCCATGTTCAAACAAATTCAAAAATTGAATTAAGTCGTACCCGAGTGTCATCTGATCCTGATATTAAAAGTGAGCCACTAGAATTCCAAGCAATAGCATTAACACAACCTTGATGTCCCTGAAAAAGAATATGAACTTAGTGACAGTCGAAACCTTATGTCTGTAAAATATATAGACAAAAAATATGAAGCAGATGAGTTCTACATATTAGATGCAAACATAACTCAAAATTTAATCCATATTCTGGCCTCAGAGATGGTCCCAGTGAAATAATGAAAACTAGAAAGCTGCTCAAATTCAGTTCATTCAAAATCATTGTTGAGGTCCTTGCTCATGAACAAATTCATCTACTTGTTCCACAGAGATATGAAACTTAAGGTAAATGACCCGACAGTCCTGGCAATGAAAAAATTCTACTAGAAAGGGAACCAAATGAAAGGGATACAACTAAAACAGCTTTGCCAGTCATAAGATAATAACCAACTTCTGCCTAGTAGAGGTTCACAGGAAAAAAAGCCATCCAATTGATGCATCCATATGAAACTCACGTAAGAGAAAGTTACATAAGAATGTTTATGCCAATAGAAGTGAAAATAAATGGTGTTCGCTGCTGATCCTCAATTTATGCCCATAACAAGAAAGAAAGTACATTTTATCCTGAACCAAAAGCACTTCAGCAAAAATTGTAAAGATGTAGGTCCAAGTACATTGAACCATTAAATAGAGTTACCAAAGTATGGATTATAACTACCTCCAATTCTTTCTCATGGGAGAGCTTCTGAACTAATGACGAGTGCATTTGCAGACCACGATTTGCATCCTACCAAAGTATCAGGGAGAACTCAGATAGAGAGCAAACATGAAAAAGAAAGTTGTGCCTTCACTTCTATGTGAGAAACGAGATAGAGAGCAAACATGAAAAAGAAAGCTGTGCCTTCACTTCAATGTGAGAAACAAGATAGAGAGCAAACATGAAAAAGAAAGTCATGCCTTCACTTCTATGTGAGAAACAAAACAATTACTCTTGTTCCTCCTCCAACATGAAACAACTTTCCCAATATTATCCCAACTTCCATTTTTCATATAACACAAAGGTTCATCAAAAAAAGACTGTTGCAGAAACATAGGCATGTTGATGCTTAGAGTGAAAAAATAATATATATATCAAACATGTAATGAACTTCACTTGCTCAAACTCCACTTTTGGTAACCAAGTACCATACACTAAAAGAAATGTCACCCATCGCAACACCAGAGAGGTCCACCTTATCAGGTCAATCACCTGTTTACCGCAGGCAACAATGTAGCGGTACATTAAATCTGTTAAATATACGTCAAACGCCCTAAAATCCACCCCCACTCCAGCCTAAATAGAGAACAATACATACAGTGTGAAGCTAATATAACGTCGGAGCCATTCTCAACACCTTTCAAACATTCTCCGCCATCTACACGTTTAACTTTCCCTCCGGCTCACAAGACTCTCCATTTCCAAAATTCTTTACATATCCAATCAAAAAACCGCGCCCTAAAATCATCATACCACAAGTCATGCATTGATGAACGATGATCATTTTCCCGCAACAGATTACACCGTTGGCTAATCAGCACTATTCCCACCCTAACTTTGCCTTTCATGGCCAAAAAGAATGATCATCCTAGCAAAAGTCCAAGAATCTCCCTCCGAGCCACATTTCCATCGGGAAGAATCGTGAGTCGACACATCACACCGTCCGACGCCTCCGGAATTCTCACCGGAATCCCCACGAATGAACGCAAACGAAAAAATCGCCAAAATTCTACCCCGGGCAAATGATCGCCCCCCGATCACCACGGCCAGCAGCCGCCGAAGCGCTCTAGCTCTAGCCCGCACTTCACAAGAAATCGGCCGACCGGAACGCCGGCCACGCATTCCCCGCCCCATCACAGAGCCCAACCTCAGGTCCTCGACCATCGCAAACAGAATAAAACTCGCGAAAGCGAGCAGCAGCAGCAACAGCAGCAGCGAATAAAAAAAATAATATTTTACATGGCGAGTGTCGATGTATCTGCGCTCGAGCAACTCGTGAACGTTGCCGTCGTGGAAGGCACCGCAGCGGGCCATGGGAACCCCGCGCGAAAACCCTAGGCCTCGATCGCGATGTCCTCCCTCCCTCTCTCCGGCGTCCGGTCGCCGACCAGCTTCGTCTTCTTCGTCGTCTCCGAGGCGCAGCGACGATCGCAGTAAAATACGTTCGCGAAATTTCAGAGGCGTTTTTTTATAACGTAACCTCGGCAGCGCCTCCCCTCATCGTCTGTCCTTGTGCACCTTCCCGTAATCGGGTGCGGGCGCGATCAGCTTAGCGACGGGCGATCGACGTGCGGATCGCCGCCCGTTTCTCGGGGTCCCGCGCGCGACGACGGTGATCCGAGGCCCGCCTGGATGGAGAGTGCGCTCGGGTCGGGTCGGGTCGGTGGTTCTCGAAATGGATGCGGCCGCAGAGGATAAAGCCTCTTCACCCGCCCTTGCCGTGCACGGTGGGGTAAAATTCCAATAACCCCTTCGGCCCGTTTTTCCAAAGTTCTCACGTGGATCGGGTTTGTTCTAAAATCACCATGAAATTTGATCACTCGGATTCCGGATGGGCCCTGAACTAATCGCTGATAAAGATTATCGTCGGCAGATGAATGTGTACACGTTTCGCTCCTTCGCCAAGGGCGGTTCAATCCAAAAAATGATCTGGCCAAACTGGTCACAATCAATGGGAGAATCAGCAGCCAGCTTGACTAAGTGAACCGCACTTGACAAGGAAATATTAGAAATGAGTGAAATATTATTAGCTCCCCAAAAATCCTAAAGTAAATATAAAAGACTCTCAGAACTTCTGGCACGTAAGAAGACATCTAACTTGATTCGCTTCATATACATATTCTCTCACATCTCTACAATGATTCTCCATCTTCAATCTTTCAATTCACGCTCAAGAGCCCTCTCTTTCTTATCCTTAATATTGGGACAAAGTTGGTGCTTGTTTTGAGGCTTCTGATGTGAGGCGAGTGCAAGCTGAGCAAATATGCTTTCTTTGGGGAAAAGATGCCCTTGGAAAGGCACGACATGGTTACATCTGATAGGTAAGTATGTCGGGTGTTCTCGAAATGGATGCGGCTGCAGAAGTATAAAACCTCTTCACCCGCCCTTCCGCGCACGGTGGGGTAAAATTCCAATAACCCCTTCGGCCCGTTCCTCCAAAGTTCTCACGTGAATCGGGTTTGTTCTAAAAGCACCATGAAATTTGATCACTCGGATCAAACGGGCCCTGAACTTATCGCTGATAAAGATAATCGTCGGCTGATGAATATGTACAGGTTTCGCTCCTTCGCACTTAACAGAAAAACATTAGAATTGAGTGAAATATTATTAGTTCCCCAAAAATCCTAAAGTAAATTTAAAAAACTCATAACTTCTCACGTGCAAGAAGTCACCTAACTTGATTCGTTTCATTCCAATATATTTTCCCCCTCACATCTCTACAATGATTCTCCATCTTCAATTTTTCAATTCGCGCTCAAGAGCCCTCTCTTTCTTATCCTTAGTGTTGGGACAAAATTGGTGCTTGTTTGAGGCTTCTAATGTGAGGTGATTTTTTTTCAGGACGAAATGCCCTTTGAAAGGCACGAAATGCTTACATAGCAAGCATGTGCTCATCTTATAGGTAATTATTTGGGTTAATACCCTGAAAAACTCTAACTCGGTACACTTATGATAAATTTACTTCAAACTAATTTTTTGACTATCAAGAACCCTAAACTAGTACATTTATGACAAATTTATCTCAAACTGATATAATTGTGACAAATTTACCTTAAATTAATTTTTTTATCATCAGAAACCCCAAATTGATATACATATGACAAATTTACTATCTATTAACTTCTGTCGAATTGTACCGAAAAATTTGCTCATGTGAACAATACATAATGACATGTTATGATAACGTAAGTCCGTGTGAAAGTCCATGGGATTAATGCCATGGAATATTCCAAAATTGTCATAGGTATATTATTAAATTTACCACAAGAGTACCATTAAATTTATCAAAGGTATATTAGTTTGGAATATTTCGTGATATTTACCCTATAGACTTTCACGTTGACTTGCTAAGTCATTGTACTACATCACCACGTATCATCTAGGTCAACAAATTTAACATTTAAATTTAACCGAAGGTGCATTTATTACATGTATGCTAGTTTTTTATTTTTAATAGTCAAAAAATCAATTTAAAGTAAATTTATCACGACTATACTAGTTTGGAGGTATGATGGTCAAAAAATTAGTTTGGGTAAATTCGTCATAAGTGTACTAATTCGAGATTTTTCATAATATCAACCATAATTATTTTCATCGTCAAATGAGCTCAAGGAATTATTGGATCAAAGCGATCAAATTCTTTCGGAGTAAAATCCGAGTTTGGGAAAATTTCGAGAAATGGGCACCAGCTGAGGAATTTGGCAAAATGAAAATCCATAAAACTCATATACATTTTACATGAAAATTTTGAAGAGTACAATGAACATGAATATAAGTGAAAAGTGAAACTAGCAGTGACAAAAAACTATGAGGCAGAAAATTTCCCTTTTCCCCGGGGGAGACTGCTCTCTACTTAGACACTCGCATTTCCTAACTTTGTCGTTACCTACCAACCATATGCTCCTAAGTTAATCAACTAAACAAGTCAATCTCATTAATTATCCCTTGACTGGGTTGATGTAATCAAACAGGATAGTTTCCCCGGTCAAATAAAGAGTTAAAAATGACTAAAACCACCAAATCATACTAGTGAATATCACTCCAAGGAGATTAACAAACTCTTTCACAAATAGAATCAACTTCGATCCAATTACATGAAATTTATGTCACATTGGCATGAGATCACGCAAATTATGACAAGCATTATGTTGTAGTTATGGATAGAGAGACAAAATCGTATGTGATGTAATAATACCCGATCTAGAGTAATTCAATGGGGATAATTGTCTAAATAAGTCCTCAACACACTATTCAACGACCGATTTAGTTATAAACTTTTCAATTAAGCCAATTTAGTTATAAGCATTTTGAAGACTAGTCGATGTGATCCTTTGTCAATTTTGGCTCAAAATTGCTGACGTTACAATCTAGTTAGTACTTGCCATTTTACATTACATAACCGGCTTTAATGTAGACAATTTCTTCCTATTTTCTCTTCTTTCTTAACTCTTTTTTGTACTTCTTCCTCTACCTATCGCCAACATTTGCGTCAGCTATTGGTCGTCAAACTTGGTCGAAATAGCTACATTAGCAAATCATTAATAAGTGTAAGACTAAACTAGCAAATTGAATAAATTTAGCACTGGATTGACACCGTATAATTGGGTCTAAGATTTTTTAGACAATTTTTTCAGCTTTATTTTTTGGAGATTTTTTAAGGGGGACCACCAAGAAGGGACATGAGCATATGGCCTAATTAATGACTCGATTTCGATGTCGCGCAGCTATAAATCATGCGATGTCAAGCAATTGCTCACTTTACTGGTTCTGTGGCAACAACCCTCGGCGAAGATGAAAGTTCTTTGTCGTCAAGCCAGCGAAGGAGGAGGGGACGCGTGCTAAGAAATTCGGATCTTCCTGCCCAACCTGATGAGATGCGGAATATATTCTGCACAAACGCACACGCGCACCCACCTTTTTCTTGCTTTCCTTTTTTCGTTTTCTTGACGTAGTAAGTGTAAGAACAAATTATCGACTTGATCATGCCACGGACGCATTCGAATTTATCAATAGGTGAGCAACGTGGTTTTCGGACAAGACTCCATCCATCGAACAACAGCCGCAACCACTAAGCCCCTAGCCTCTCTCGAGGAAAAGAAGCGATTTTATGAGCAAGGGAGCTACCGGGTCGGTATGATGTCAGTATCAATTGTTTTGACAACTCGACTCACTCCTTTCAATCGAGAGAGAGAGAGAGAGAGAGAGAGAAAGAGATAACATTCGCGTGGAAAAGAAGCTGAGTGCCCTTTTGTACTGGAGTTAGAGTTTGAAACTCGGAGAAAATTTAATTGAGTTGTGTGCGAGGTAGCCGTGATTGATTTGTGATTCAAAAGAGATGGCAAAACTTCTGTGGTGTCACCATCCCGAATTCAATACAACCGGCTGATGAACCGGACCCTTCTCCAGTACAATGTCGGACGCTGTGATCCGAGACTGATTCCACGGGCTGGCGAACCCATGTTACGATGCTGCGAACACTTCTAACAGCATGATGTGTCGTCATTTCTCCATTTTGCCATTCTTCTGAAAAATGGATACATCATATCGCAAACGTCCTTTCTGTGCGATCTCTAATTCTTATCATCGTGTCAATCGAAATCCCTTTGCGCTACTGAAATTACACTCCATACCTTCTCTTTCATACACTTGAGCCCAGAATGGTGCTTGAGTTTCTCGCTCAGTTTGGATACTCTTCAGGTTTCAACACTCCGTGCCATCGCATATATCAAATCATTGTCAGCAGGTCCTTCCGGTTTTGCCCGACTTGGCGCTCAATTGCACCGAGCATGTGCACTGCTCCCATCCTCAAACCTCAAGCACTGCCCTCCTCCTTGATCCGAGTCGGCACTCCACAGCTCGACGTGCGTAGAACACAGCATTGATCTCTTGCCCTTAATTTAAGGGTGTAGCATTGATCTCTTGCCCTCAGACCAAGGGTGTTTCGTGTTCGTCGCTTGAGTGAAAAGATGAGGGGCTAACCTTCAAAACGAGGGTCATTGCTATCCTAGATCGTTGCACGCCAGGATTGCCCAATCCTCGTCCTCCAACAGCAAGGATCGTTCCACCTCGCGGTCAGACATCTCCGTTGATTGCAAAACCTTCACCCACCACCGTCGATCCCCCGAGCTAAATGGGGAAACCGTACGTAACCAGAAAAAAGGGACAGGGGAAACTGCAAAACCTACACGCCCGTGCTCGTCCGCTAGATACAGGGAGAGATGCAATCTGGACCCACGCCAAGCCACTTTCTATTTACAAGGGGGAAGAGCGGAAATGGGGTCTGACACGGGACTCATGGTTTGCTATGATCACGAGCAGGTGGAAAAGATATAAAAACGGAGGACGACGACAGTGCCATCTTTATCTCCCTTCTCCTGTTTTCGAGAAGATCTTGCCCGCCACGGATAGATCCATTCGCTCCCGATTAAATTAAGTTAAAGAAACAAAAAGAGAGAATCATGCATTAGGGCACGCTCATCCACATGTGGGCTGATGGGCTATATCCTGTCCTAAAAATAATTTCAACCTTCCCCCCGTCCAACGTGGTCCCCCTTCCCTCCCTCCCTCCTCCCTCCTCCGAAGCGCCATCATCTCCACGAAGAAAAAGACCACGAAAATCAATTCTTTCTTTCTTACTTTAAAGCAAGGAGAGAAGAAGGAAGGGGGGAATCACAAACCCCAAACACGTCGCTTTCGCGAAGGGCCATAAATGCGTGCATGCAACGTAAGTACACGGGAATAAAGACAAGGATAGCACCAACCGAATTCAATGGGCATCTGCCGAGAAAGAAGGGAGCCAAAAAAGGGAAAATACAACCAAACCCACGAAGAACATAAAATCACACGGAGCACGCCCATTTGACATTTCACACCAACAGAAAGTAGTTTCACGAAAGCAGAAAAAAGAAATTCAAAAGTTTACACCAAAGCGCACCGCCAACATACATAATAGCAAAGACATGCCTTCTCTACCCACCAGGAGCTTTTTTTTATAATTACAATCCCACTTTTCACACAAATCGCAGCAACCACCAACAGTAAAAAGCAAAAGCACCACCGGAAAGAACACGGGAGCCTTCCTCCTCTTCTCTTGGGTGGGGGGGATTATGACTTGTGCATGGAAATAACCCATCTCCCAAAGGGGGGGATTTCAAGCATGATAAAAGGAGGTTCGAGTGGGGAGGGGAGATCTCTCTCTCTCTCTCTCTCTTTTTTTACACGAAAAGGGGGGTGACCCACAAAAGGATAAAACAGCACTAAGTTCAGGAAAAGGGATGGGAGAAAGTGAGGGTCGGGACCCAGGACAATAAGAGGCGTGCAAATCCCCTCTTCACTTGGTCTGCTCATTCACACATCCAACTCCTTTGCTCAGTCCAAACTTTGAGTCCTACTTTCACTAAACCCTAAAATATAGACTGATGATGATGATTCAACCCTTTTGCTGGGACTGCAAAGGGTGCTGCTCTGCTCAGACAAAATGCTCCAGCCTTAGAGAGTTGAGGACAACTTTTGTGTTCCACACCGATCGCTATAGAGAGACCCCTTCCGGTTTTGCCATATGCACAAGGGCCCGTGCGTTCGAACACCACCGTCTTCGAACTTATTTTGCACACGCTAGACATTACATTCACTATTAATTAAACAGAAGCAGGAACATAGGACTACTTGTAATAGCGCCAGACCACTGGCAGAGAAACATACGGATTTATGGGGCTAGCCCAAGTGCCTCGGCTTTGCGCTTCAAGGATTTCAAGTAGTTGATGGCTTCATCAAGAATCACAATGGCGTTCTTTTCCTTCCCGCCGGGAACTATGCTTTGCAGAATGTTGACAGTCTCACGGATTCTCTCCCTTTTGATTTTCTTGTCACCAGATATAGAAGCCAAGCCATAAGCGTACTTTTTTCCATCAGCACTACTGGATTTAGCATCATCCTCAGACCCAATAGACTGGTTCAGATAAGACGTTGCAGTGTCCATAAGAGATGGCAGCTGATTATTATCTCCGCCAGAAGTCTTTCGCCTCTTAACCGGCCAAATTGAACTAGCTATCTCCTCGTTACTTTCTTCAGACAAACCACGTCGCTCGTGATCTGTCATCGTACTGGGTGAATGGCCAGTACTAGTAACTTCGTCATCATCGTCATCGCCATCAGAATAGTCAGTATCATCATCCGAATAGAGCAAGGCATTGAGCTCTTCTGTATCTTCCTGCATCTCGCTTTGCACATCAGTTTCTGGGTTTTCATGTATTCTCTCCACCGATAGAGGCCCAAAATGATTATTATGATCAGTGTTGCTCCCTACAATATCATTGACAGCACTTCTAGGACAAAGTTGTTTTGTAGTCCATGGAGGTAGGCGCTCGGTAGGAACTCCATTCCCAGAACTGTATATCAAAGTAGTCTGATCACCCGAGCGATCAAAAACAACAAATTTCTTCTGTGCGCCAACAGTGCCAGTATTAGGCATGCTGAAATCCCTCCATTTCTCAAAAGTGGTAGTAGGGAGCTTGTCTTCTAAAACCAAATTGTCTGAAGTAGGGGCCAAAGCTTGCCGGAAGCGCGGTAAGCAATAAAACCACCCTTGAGGCTCATAAGATTGGCTTATCCGAGGATTAGGTACTCCAGAAAACATATCCGGTGGTGAGACTCGACCAGGAGGAAACATTTGCTGGCCACCACTTTTCTGGCCTGAGATGAGACCTGGATACCCCAAGTTCATTTGGAGATTTGGCAACTCCGAATTAGGCAATTGCCAAGGTGCGGGCTGCTGCGGGAACCCACTGGCTTCTCCCATCCAACAAAAACAATCACCTGCAAAAAATTAAGCAAGACACCCAACCTTAATAAACCCAAAATGTTATACATTCCAAATTTAAGGTAGGTAAGTTTCCAGCATGAACAATAGAAACGATACCTGATGGACGTTGAAATATTAGAAGTGGCTGATTGCTTGCTATTTGATTGAGAAACAAGAGGAAAAAACTAAGAACACCAGCTTAAGAGGAACACGAAGGAGCAAAATCAATCTACGTGACAGGTTTAAGCAAATGACGAAAGTATTCAGCCTGAAAAAAGAAACCCACAGAAACAAAAACTATGTTAGTAAGCAGCATAGCCAAAACCTAATCTTTAACCCAAGTGCATACGACAAATCACCAGTAGAAAAGTTTCAAATATCCTGCTAGTGGAGAAAACAGAGCACACCATGATCTTCTTACTAACCTGGCAATCTTGAAGAGGTTGAAAGCACGCTATTACTCTGACAATGATGGTTGCATTCCCAGCGATCCCGTTTTCATGTTTCAATGCCCGGAATCTCGTTTGGCTTGCTGCTTGGCACACCATAACTACACTTCCCAACCCCCTCAACTCAAGAAGTTTTCAACACTTTCTTTTATCTTCCAGCAGAGCAACAGATCAACACCCAAGAAACACAGGAAACAAAACCAAAGATCTCCAGGAACCAACGAGGACGCCGGTAGATGATGATCAGAAAAAAGCTTGAAGAATACCCACAGAGCACTTGCGCAAGATCAAGGAACCAGGGAACTAACAACAAGAAACAGAGACTTGTCCGATTACTGGCGGCGAAGGGAAGACGCGGGTAATTTCACAGACGGGACTACGAGTAAATTTCAGCTAATCTGACGGACGTAGCAGGGGACGACGACGAAGAAAGTGGATCCCATGGGGAAAGCGATGTTTACTGACAAACGGGGCAGGCGAGAGAAAATCACAATCTCGGGAGTGTTACACAAAGCGAAAGTTACAGAATAACCCTACAGAACAGGTTCAGAGAGATGGCTTTTCGGAATACATCAAGCGACAGGCTCCACCACCGCATGCTGCTCTGCTTCTTCCCGTTCTTCCTACACAGATCGCCACGATAGCTCCCGCTGATGAACCTGCAACAGCCAATTCCGCGTTTCAGAACCGATTCACACCCACCCACACGCGCAGTCACGCAACAACAAAAGACCATCTTCGCCGCGAAAAATCGAAGCTCGAATCCTCCCTCCACGAGGGAACACATCGGAAAATCAGAATCGGGAAAAGGCAAAGTCGGTCCCGAAGGAAGCGGAAGCTCGATCTACCGGGCGGCGGCGAAAGGAGCCGGGAGGCTTCTCGCCGCAATCCGAGCGCCGGAGACGACGAATCTCGACCGCAGAAACAAAAACAGAGGCTCGCTCGCCGGAACCCCCGCCGGAAGAGGAGACGAGAAATCGGACGGCTACGCAGCTCGCCGCCGGCGAGGGGAAAAAAGCAAACGACGACGACGACGACGACCCAGAAGACGAGATCAGTAAGTACCTGGAGAAGTTCCGCGCCGCGAACCGAATCCACACCGGAGAGAGAGAAAGAAGAGAGAGAGAGTGCGACCCAGATGGAGAGAGAGAGAGAGAGAGAGAGAGAGCTCGCACCACTCAAAAAGGCGTCTTTGCAGAGAGAGAGAGAGAGAGAGAGAGAGAAAGCGAAAGAGAGAGAGAGAGAGTCAAAATGCAGAGCGAACGGAGAAAAAGAGAGGGACTGGATGGACGCAAGGAGGAGGAGGTTATATAGAGGGCTGAATTGACGCAATTGCCCCCGGACCCCGGAGGTGGGGATAAAAATGGGATTTCCCATTTTTTCATTTCTTTTTCGTGTTTTCTTTTTTAAAAAGGCGGAAAAATAAATAAAAAATAAAAAATAAAGGAGGGAGGCGAGTGCATACGTGCGCGGGGGGCATGAGGAGCGCACGCGAGGTATGAGTGTACCATGATGAACGGCCAAAACCTGCCCCAGTTTTTCGCCTTGGTAGGGGAAGGGGAGCTCTCGTATCGCATATTTTTAATTCGTATTATACGCACGCCGCATCTAATTTATACCTATATACTCGAGAATATTCTCTGTATACGTCCAAATTGCTTACGCAACGTCATCTTACATTCGACACGTTTTTCTTTTATCGGTGAATTCTATTGGACCCACTAAATTGAATTTACTTTTCCTTAAAATTAACAACTTAACATGAACCATGTAGAATGATTTTTACGCGGTGCCGCATCTAGATACGTGCTTCCATCTCAACTACATGATTGTCTTGACTTGGCCTTAAGAAGCATTTCGTGTCTTGCCGGCCATTATAGAGGTGTTTGGATTTTTGCGGGGCATTTCCACTTTTGAAATCGAGGCTCAAATTCCATCTAGCTTTGGATATTGGCTTGTGTGAGAATTTAGTGATTGAATCGTAATATGTCCTCACAGACCCAAAAAAAAAAAAAAAAAAAATTGCGATATTTATTCTGAAATGATATCATAGTGCAAAACCCTTACTTTTTGTTGAGGGTCAGACAATACCCTTTACTTGATCCGCTCGAAATATCATTAACTTTGATTCGTTTCGCATCGAGTTTTAGATATTGACACGCATCCTCCTATTCATTACCTCTGGTCATTCGTTTTTGCCTCCTTAGGTGCACAACTGCAGAGTTCTACCTTTAGAGTTAACATCGCCTTAGAAAACCGTATTCTTTACCAACTTTGTTATAAACTAAGCTCCTCCATCCCAATTCAAGAAATTCAAAAGGGCATTGCTCATAATAAATCTCGAAACAAAGCAACCCCGCGAGGAAGACGGGGAATTGTAGAGATGGGAATAAAATATCTTCCTTGTCGGGTATGAAAATGGACTGCTGAGTACGAATGATCCATGTACTTTAACGAAAAATCGTCCAAGCCCACTCAACAACAATAGCAACGACAATGGGCGTAAGCAAGGCCTAGGATCAAAGATGTTTTACAGAAAGGTCGAGAATAGCATCCGATGTTTAGCCATGGACACCAATAATTCGGAGATTGACCGTTCAAACCATGTTGAATCATGGGAAAGGATGCGTTGGAGGGGGGCCCGCTCTTGATCACTGTCACTGTGGGGGTGCATCATGCCAAAGAATTCGGCACTCCTGCCAAAAATCGATCTCGCCCCTGTCTCTCTCTCTCTGTAATTTTCCGTTCACTGTGCATCATCATCTTCAAGATCGGGGCGGGGCGGGGCGGGGCGGGACGGGGGTAAAATAGGGGGCTGCCGTGGTTAGTAGGCATTGAGGCACTTTGCCCCTACAAGAAAAGTACTTTTCGGTTTGATTTGATGTGTGGATGTGTCACGGCCATCAAAGGAGTCATCATGGAAGATGGGGATGTTCTTGGAAATACCTCTCCATTTGGGGTATTCGAAATTTTATGTGGTTTTATGTGTGTGAATTAAAAGAACTCGCCTTTTTGTCTGGAAATGTATATTTGATTTAGACCCCCTTTTCTTCAAGAATTTTTGTGGAGAACAGCAGTCGCTCTTATTGCTTTGAAAATAGTGAAAATGGGTCCGGGAAAATACGATATCTTTTCAAACTTTTGTGGAGAGAAAAATGAAAGGAGAGTTTTACATCCGAGGCATTTTCTTCCCATCTTTTCTTTTCCTTTCTTTTGCCAATTTTTATCAAATTCGCTCTCGATGTATAATACATGCATAAATTTATTATTAGATCGATGCGTTTTGCACAGCTTTTGTGTTTTTATTTTACCTTTTTCAACATTAAAGAATAGTGCTAAATATACAAAAATGAAATAATAATATTTATATATTCGGTGATAAGATAGACACTAATTATTGGTTTTGTATTATATATAAAATCTGTTATTAAAGAGTATAGCAAACTCAACCGATCATGTTGAAGAATTAAATTGACTGTACCAGATTACTAAATATATATTAATATTGCATGGCAATTTATTGTTATTTAGCACCACTCCTCTCAAGTAATTTGTTCCCTTGGATGAGATCCATGCAATGGGTCTAAGAGACAAACTCAGAAAGTTCACAGTTTCAAATTGGAAAGAATAATGTCAAGACTCAATATAGAAGATGTGACTAAGTTTAGAGTAAGTCATCTCATTTTCACATAGGTGCGGCATATCGCATAAACCACAATAGATGGTTGGCTTTCCAAAATTATGCATTGGAATTGTGAAAAGCTAATACGATGGACTAACATGGAGTGCGTCCACTCTATTTCTTTTGCATGCAATGTATTCACTAATTTCTTTCATGCCATGTGATCAGTTTTTCATGTATATTTTTGCACTTTCCAATTCGCAAGTAATTTGCGCTTCTTGATTGGGGTACGACTACTCATGTCTCATGCTGCATTTAGTTAGTTCTCATCAATCAACATTCTGTTCCCATCAAGTATTAAAAACCCTAAATTAGATGGTTCTCAGACGAAATCAATAAAGAGAAACCCTAGCCAAAAACACAATTAACTTAAGAGGGAGACCATGATCCTATCACCTGAAACAGATCTCCTGTGCAAAGATGAGGTGCATTTGCTCCCATGTATGCACCCTGGAATTAAATAAACCGATAACAACTACATGAGCACGTCCACAAGCTTTTGTTTGGAGAGGAGGGAACAATCTGCACACACCCAAGTCGAGCTTTTTTTCTTCCTTTTTCCCTTCTATTTTTCCCTATCCTAATCCCATTGGGTCTACGCTTTTGGTGGCAATAACACATTCCCCCCATATACGAGTGAGATGTAAAGCTGGGATTCCCTCGCACGTCTAACCTCGTAATTTAATCATTAACGCCAATTACACTAAAGCTATCAATAAAGTAATCAATATGGTACCATATGCTATGATCCGAGCGTTCTTTTGAGCAATAATTAGTGCCCTTTAATTGGGATTTTGGCAATGTGCCTTCGAGGGGGTGGGCATGGGAATCATGGATGTGGATTGAGCACTTAACTAAAAGTCACATGCTTTTTAATTAAAAAATTATGAGAGAGAGAGAGAGAAGTGAGAGAGAGAAGAGGAGAAGAAGAAGAAGAAGAAGAAGAAGATAAAATACCCTTATCTTTTTTCAAATCTAATGGGCACAAGGCTAAGATCTTCATCTTCTTGCACGAGCTCTTTTGCTTTGGTAGCTTCTCGCAATTAGGAGGAAGGAATTGGATGATTCTGTGTAAGCGCACGTACGTTCTCGACCGGCCATATGGATCACTATGGGAGAGGAGAGGGAGAGCCATGCTCGCTTCCAATAATAGTGGAGCCTCCACATTCGCTATCGATCATGGTTTTATTTTGATGGTCGTCCAACATATGTAGATACCCTTTTTGACAAATTAGGAGGAGCTGAACGTGAGTGTGTTATGTGTCAATGTGGTGAGTGATTTTGTTTGAAAGAGAAAGGAAAAATATGTGATTCGTATTTACCAAAAATATATATGTGTGTGTGTGTGTGATTCGCACACCTAATAATGTCATTTTCTTAGATGATGATGTATTTGGAAGTCTTTGTGAAGCCGATGAATGATTCGTGTGCATAAACTTCCTTGGTACTAGCTTTATTGTCGCCAGATTAGGGAACTGTCAATAAATCTAATTAGAATAATCTTCACTCAAAAGGTCAAGCTGATGAGTTATTAATCACCTAGGTAAAATATATCAATAGTTTTGTGTCACACCAAATAATCTCATACTTGAACCACTCAGACTACTCTAGTACAACTCAGGCTTGCATCTCAAAAATCTCACCATCATGGGCATGCTCCCTCTCAATCCAAGTATTCTTTTCCATTAGCATATCTCAATTTGGCTAAGCATGTACAATTATGCACTCCAATCACCATCAACTACTAATTTGAGATCGTGCTGCTATAGCCCCACACCTACCTTCATCTGTGGTCTGTATATCATATTGCCAAATTAACTACCCAATATCTCTTCTCACGCAAACCAATAGTGATGACAATTTCAACTCGAAATCTTTGTTGATCATGAGCTTTCGTCAATGAGAAGAGATATTCAACAACTATGAGAACAAATTGGTGGTCTATCATTCACTATCGCTCTAATATTATTTTTTGAAATTCACAATGAAAGTCTATACTTTTGGTATGTGAGGTCAACAAATAAAAAAAAAAAAAAAAAAAACTCAAATTCAAGCCTATCAACAGATTTAGTTGGATTCACCTTCATTCCAAAATTTGAACCTATGAATAATAGGCTTATTACAATATATTAATTGTTTTGCACCACACCAATTTTTTGACAAGGAAGTTATATGACACAACTCACATGGCACCTCAATTATACCAATTTACTCCTAAATTAACAATGTATCGATATTATTAACGATGACATGTTGGATGACCGATAGCTTAAATTTTTTGGGAAAAATAATTTCCTAACAAATTGTCTTGGAAAGGCAAACTTGACCTTTTAACACGCTTATCGCGAGAGTGATTAATAAGCACTTCACCCGGCCCCATGAGCTATAATACGTCAATTGCACCATCAATGAGTGTGGACAATCTCAAGGCTTTAACAGAGAATTGTATATATAACAACCAAGAGCACTTTAATTACGTGTGACAGTAAAATACTAAAAGGTGGGGAAACAAAGTCATACGTGCTCGAGAGAATATTCAAAGACAAAGGTCTCTCTCTTTCCTCCTTTTTTAATTATGTTTTTCTCCATTGTCTTGGCATACCTAGACTTTGATTTCCATGTTTTCCGCCGGGTACAATATTGTAATAGTCGTCCTCATTTCAAAGTATGCCAAAGAACGCCTCGATCGAAGTCCATCGGACGCACCAAGACGCGACACGTGCCGCGCCGACATTGCCCGTGCTTATTCACGATTCATGATTAAGGTTAATCGAGTCAAGTATAATAATGAGCGTGTTAGAGAGAGAGAGAGAGTTTGGTGGGGGAGGGGGTGGGACATGAGAGACCATGGAGCCATTTGATTGTGGATTCTCCAACAATAACATCCCACGCTTGGAAAGCTAAGCTATGCCCACTCCCCCATCTCATGCCGCACTTAAAAAGAAAATACAATAAAGGGGGAGAAAAGAAAGGAGAGAGAGAGGGGGGGCTCGCGACTTTAGGGTTTGGAAATATAAATAATTTGCCAAAAGATAAAGGAGAACTCGCAAACCGATACAAAGGGGGAGATGATGCAAAAGGAAAGGAACCCATGTCCCCCTCTCCTCCACACGAAGCGTACTTAGAAAACCACCACCGCCCACTCCTCTCTCTCTCTCTCTCTCTCCCCTCTTTACTCTTTAGGCTCCTTTCCCCCCGTTCCTCTTCGTGCGTATGTTTCTTGTGTATGTCCTATCGCCGAAAAGGAGGAGGACCATTTGGAAAGTGCCAATTCGAGTAGTGTATTTTCGCAGGTATATTCAACTTTAGTGGCTCGAGATTGAAGAGGTTTGGGGATGGATGTTTGGTCAGGGAGAAAAGAATGATTTCTGAAGGAGATTGCTCGAGGTCAAACGAACAAAATGGAATTGGCTATTTCATATATATAAATTAAACCATATTAATCGATGTTGACGTGTCTGTGTCGCATGTTTGAACCTCCGGTCCTGAAGAATTCTTTGAGATGGAGAGATTGATAAATCTTACATTTTTGCTTTTAGCTTCCACTCGTTCACTTTACTTTTATGTTATCGTAAGCAGATTCAACGCTTACGTCAGAAGTTAAAAAGATGAGTAGATATAGATTGAAATGAAACCCTTCTCCCAACTCTTTTGAAACAAATAAAGATCAACTTTAGTATCATATTATACCAAACGTCCTTCCTTTATGTCGACGCCTATCGTTCTAAAGCTAAAAGCACGAGCACGGAAACATCAAGTCCACACCTACAAAGCAACATCATCCTAAGAAGAGTTCCAGCTAAGGAAAAACAGTCGAAACAGAATTCAAATTCCAAGCAAAATGATCACAACCTTAACCTAGACCACCCTTCAAAGGCTTCAAACTAAACGATCGCGCGACAACTGAAGCGTGGGGGCGACACGAAGCGCTGTCAAGCTAGAATGATACGTCAAGGAATTCCCACAAATGCTCTCTCCTATCCCATAGCCATGATTTGCCCACGAGCCACCGAATCACGCATCGTCTACACGCGCAGCACTTCGTATACCCTACGCCATATATATGCGGGTGTACATTGGGTCTGAAGTTTCCATCATCAGCACGTGCAGAGGGGATGCTCATGATTCCTTCTCATCGCCGTATCCATCGAAAGCTTTTCGAAAGATCGAGCGGGCGGGCGGGCGGGCGGGCGAGGGAGCGAGCATCGAGGGTCGGCCGATGCAGCGAAACGTGAAAAGCGGGCCGTGTCTTCTCCTCCTGTTGGTGGTGGGTATAATTAGGGTTTTCTGGGTACGCGTGTGAGGACCTTTTTAATCACGTAGTTTTTGACTTCTAATTCCGCATGGTTTTCTCGCCACATTTCCCCCTTTTTTCCTTTCTTTTTCCGCGGCATTGATGGCGATGGTAACATCACCTAGAAATTGGTGGTTGCACGTTCATGTCCCTTTGGTGGCAAGAAAACACGAAAACCCTTTATTTATCTTTTAATAATTATCACATCATAAATCTTGTTAGATGTGATGTTGAGAGGGTGTATGTAACCTCCCCATTTAATTTATAATAATTTTCGGTCTTCCTCTCTTTTTCTCCCCTTCAAATGAGTGAGCTTGGGAAGTGGGTGGGATGACTCCCCTTTGGCAGCAGAATCATGCCGTGCTTGACGCGAAACGAAAAGGGAAAGCGAAGGGGAAGGTTTGATGTTAACTTTGCTAATAGTGTCAAACCCTAGTTAGGTGCGCAAGTTGGACCGTGATGCGCTTTGTTCCTCCGAATTTTAAAGTCCTTAGTCAACTTTGAAGAGCCGGGTCTTTTAGTAAACAAGGGTTTGAATGGCTTTTTGTACTTCTATCTATGTGCAAGTAGCTGAATCCTGATTTTTAGAGCAGTATTGGTGTAAGATACAGGGAAAAGTGAATTGGAAGTTCTCAATTTTTTTTGTAGGTATAATCAAATTCCTTTTTACAAAAATCCGTAATCGAGTCTTTATGACAGAAAATGCCAAAAAATTCTTGTGTGGATTTGAAATAGGTCAATGCAATTAACCGAGGAACCGAGAAGAAATTAAAGAGTATAAAATTTGCTCCATAAGAAAGAGTCGTGCTAAACAAGCATCAAAAGGATTAATGTTAGCTATAGACCATGCAATTTTACGTGACCTATCTCACATTTGCTGTCCTCGATATAAATAGTCAATTGCCTCCTACAAATACAACTACCCATGTCTAAGATGATAAGCATGGAACGTGCGCATAATTTTAATTGTGCAATCTACATAATCATCATCTATTTCTTTACTCATCTTATTATTATTATTTTTTGGCCTTACATATGTTCACACACAAATTTGGTGCATATTTGCTAATTTATGGAATGTCAAATTTAATTTCCAAGTAAATAAATACAAAACCCATCTAATTTCGTCAAAATTATGTTAGTGACCATATTAAAATCAAGAAGTAAACCTGTTCCATAGTTTGGTGGTGACTGGTGAGCACGGAGCAAGCACCAAAGCCTCGTTTGGTGTGGCTATTTTCATTATCAATTTTTTCTGGCCATATTACATCAATTGACTTAGTCTGTTTGAAGATCTAGGAATTATAAATACTCCGAGTCCCTTTGATTTTTCAATGCCCTGCCTATTCTTTCCATCTCAAATTCTTGAATTTTGACTCTCACTGAAATTCTATATTTAAAATTCTCCCGACACAGGACAAGACACGCGAAAATATAAAAAAAAGGGGCCATTCCTAAACATAAGATGAAAATACGATTCCAAAGATCAAAGATAAAAATAAAACAAGTCAAAATATTTTCAATTGAAAGAAAGGTTGCTAAAAGGGCGGAGGGCAAAACGGCGAAGTCAAAATCGAATTAAAAAAAGAAAAAAAGCGAAAGGAGAATTTAAAAAAGGGATAACTTCACGCGCCAGGATAAATAATTGGGAAAATAAAAAGAAGAAAAAAAAAAGAGCAGAAATAGGGGGAAGAGAAAATCCAGAGATTCCGACCACCAAATCTTGCCGTACAGTAAGAAGCAGCAGGTCTTCGGTATTAAAAATAAAAGTCGCCCCACGCGGACTCAATTTTTCTTTTCTCTTTTTTTCCCTTTTCCCCTTTTTTTTTTTTTTCCAATTTGGCACGCCGTTTCCGTTCTGTCACTGAGATTGACCACCGCAGACTGCTTTCCACGCTCGTCAGACGCGCGTATTTACCATTCTCTCCTCGCGCTGCAAGTCAATGCTCGCTCGCACACACCAACTAATTTTCCCAATTTTCCCAATTTTTTTCTTTTTTTTTTTTCCTTTTCACTAAAATACATTGAAAGGCAAAGGCCATATTTCCGGATTGTCTTAAATCTATTTTATAAAAATATGCTTTGAATAATGGCCTGTTTGTTTAGAAAAGAAAAATTATTTCTGCAAGATTGATTTTTCAATTTTCCAATATTTAGATGACGGTAAAATTAATCGAGATTTGACTAGTCTACAGGAAAGCATGCTCGTCTTTCCCTGTGAAAATGGTAACAGAGAACTATTTAATCACTCCATAACTGATAATTGATTGGTATAATTAGCACCCCTCGATGATTGGTGGATCCGCATGCCGGTGCCCCACATAATAACACCAACTCGCCGAGTACTGCAGCCCGTGGCCATGGGGGACTGTCATATCAGCCGCGGCTTTTGTGAACTTGTGTAGCCCGCCAGCCGGCCGGCCGCCGTGCCCACCGCCCTGTGCTCCAACTCTTCTGTTTTCCCAAAATGAAAAGAAGGCGTTGCTACTTTCAAAACGTCATGACATAATTATTTACTGCAGCTTTGGGGAAAAATAAAGGACGAGCAAATCAGAGGGAGCGGGTTCATGGAATCATGCCCATCGACCTGGGTGGGCTTTATGAAGCATTACCCGTCCACAGAAACTAGCAAATGATGGGTGCTTTCGAAATGCTTTCCATAAGCACTTTTCATTCATTCGTCGAGGTTTTGATCGTCGTGCTCTGGATATGTTCCTCATTTCACCTCGCCTAAATACGGTCCGTTGCGCTCGTGCAACTTAGCCCTGATGGAATGCCTTCTGAAAAGCCACTCGAATGAGTCCAATCAGAGCGGACGATATCGTTCTCCTGTTGGCCCATTGCATCTGCCTGTAGTGGCATCAGGGCCAGGGTGAGGATGAACAGGTTTTATGATTTTTTTCATGAAGTTACACTAGTTGATACTTGATATTAGGAATCCAACTCTTTCGGAATCGTGCAGATTTTAGTATCCGTTCCTCCCAACTGCTCTGTCCAATGGCCTATTATTGCGTACAAAGTCGCTTCATCCATATGATATTGCTGGGTGCATTGGATGCGATTCGACAGTGATCGGTAATGGACATTACCTCTATTTGCAACTCGGTGGTTGGTTTGACAATGTCAGCTTACTGTTGCAAGTACAGTAAAATTTCTTTGTTTGTTCTTCACTCATAATTTACCGATAAAAATATGAGAATAAACAGAGCAGTATCATCAAACAAGTGGTGCACCTTAATGTACCGTTCGTTTCGACCTCTGTGGAAAAATTAAGTGTGATTCTCGAAACGAGTGTCGGCATTCATTGTCGCCTTGATTCACCGCCTTTGGTGATGGATAGAGGAGTGATTTTTTTGCCGGATGGAGTCGTGATTTCCCACGCACATAATCCCATGGCCGTGTCGGATTTATGTTGAAGCAGAGGAATGATAATTTCCCTACCATAAAAATCGATAAAGGCATGCGGCATTACTCATCAAAGACTTGGAAAGCCAATCGCATTAAAAGTCGAGGTGAAGACATTAGAGTCAAAGTGGGGGAAAAATCCCTTTCGATTCGTCCCAAACACAGACCGATCGGTCAACAAGATGACTCAATTGTGGCCGTGTAAATGGGACATGGAGAACATAAGCCCAATAGGGTAGGTAGGACCTTGGAAAGGGACAAGGCGAAAGGAATAATTGGTCGTGATTCCACGGAATTCGGTATGATAAGCATTAATCTAACCTTCTCACGTACGATTTCATTGAAAACTTCCTTCGTTTTCTCCCATGCAATTGTTAAAGAAGACAATCAATAGATACACTGGAAGTACAAGAAAATATTGTCTAGGTCCATGCACCACTATATCACATTGTGACCTGTGAACTACTATAATAAAAGCGGTAAATGACATTAAAAGTATTATAACTTCGGTATGGCACTATTTTTCATACCAAAACTTTTCATTCAAACACTTGAATGCCACTTTTAAAAATAAAAACGGTTACTTTACTACCATCGTCAATTTTAATCGTCAAAAAATCTAATGTATCGATTTTTTATAATATGAATAGTACGATGTGGTTCGTTGACAAAGTTAACCCAATATTATCTAACCGAAACAATGTCGCCCCCATATTAATGAATTGGGGAAAAATCGAATCTCTTCATTAAACCCCGAAGTCGCATTCGATGATTGTGGGGGCGAAATTACCATTTGAAACTTGCGACGGAGAGCAGGAGCTGGAGAAGTGGCTCAAGATCGTAAGATCGTGTCAACCAAGCGAACATGAAGGTCAATATCACTGCGAATGTGGCTCAGAAGCCCAATTATAGACAACAACTTCAATTGTGGATACCCACTTCCCAGCTCAACCTTTCATACCCACATCCAGATTTTTCCCCTTTTTCCTCGCGACATTCAATTTTCTCGTTACCGGTCGATGATTTCTTTTAAAAAGTTTTTTTTTCCTTTATTTATTTATTTTAATTTTGTGGGTGTCTTTTCGTCAAATTGGGTTGGGCAAGGACCACGATGAGGAGGAGCAAAAGGAAAGAAAAGCTCAGGAGGATGACGTTGGCGTCGATTGCGAAATGGGTCTTGCTTGTGTCGGCATCGGAACCCAATTTGATATGAGTTTGAAACCGATTCCGTCTTCAATGCGCATGATGGTTTTGCTTGACAAAATAAAGGAGCGCTTTGGTTTTGGTTTTATCTGTTTAAAGAAACAGCTAGCTTTTTCCAGGCTTTAAGAATGCGCTCTCCTAAATTTATTGTGATCATTTCTTCGTTGAATGTCTAAAACGTGAACTTGCTTCCCTTTTTTGAGAAGGACTGAGCGAGAGTGGGAATTTTTCGTTTACAAACGGCGCTGTTTTTTTTTTTTTTTAAAGAAGGGCCAAGTCATTGCCACATTGATTTTTTTTTTTTTAAAAGGAAAAGCCACACGTTAAAATAAATTTTTATTAAGATAGTCACAAAGGACTTCTAGTCGGAAATTATTGTTGGAGACAGTTACGTGATCTTTCCCCCTATTTGACACTTAAGAAATCCAACAAAAAGTTTTAATATCAAAGTGAATGTCATGCAAAAGTCTAACACTTCTAATATCATTTTCCTTAAAGAAAGATAAAGCAACTCTAAATCAAACACGATCTAATGTATAAAAACTTAGTCATTACCTAATCACAACATAACGAAACTACTTGGATATATACAATCCAGACAAACGGATGGAGTAGGTCGTATTTGAGCAAGGGTTACTCGGGTTTGGGCCAAAGTCATGGGCACGGTAGCTTTGAACGGCGGACATTCGCTCCCTCTAGTCTAAGCCCGATCTTTACCCAGCGAGGTCGACTCTTTGCTTCAACAAATAAGCATAGAGTTCTAGAAACATTACTCCATATACATATGATTCAACATATTCAGTAATCAGTACACAGAAATTTCAGGGAAAGGAAAAAGAGAGAAAAAAATAAATTGGATGCAGCTAAACCCAAGCCACTCGAGTGGAGAGACGACGCCTGGCATAATTAAGAATTCGGGTTGGCAAGTCGGTCCAATGGGACGAGCTGAATCCGAAAAGCTCCATGTCCAAAACGGACCAATCTGTCCTGCGGGACAACCCTTGAGCCTGTTGGCAAATTACATGGTTAATTATCGAGAGAAGAACACACTGATCTTTAAACCTAGGCCCAATATGCAATTCCATCACTGAACTTTTAATTCGTCCAATATGGTCCTTGAACTGTTCCTAAATGTTTGGTCCAGTCTCTAAAATTTTCAATTGATCCAATCTAGTTCATCGGCTCTCAATAATAAAATTAAAAGTTTTCATAGTTATACCATTACCTGGATTTTACAATATCTTTCCACTAGCACATTAATTAAGTGAATAACACATGTGCTCAACGATATTGCTCGTGCTTTTAGAAACAATTAAGGCTTCATTCGTTTCGTGAAAAATAAATAATTTGGAAAATATTTTTCTAAAAATAATCAATTGTCATCACTTGAAATAATTAGCCAATAAAAAATGATTGCATTATCAATAATAATTTATATCTATACATTATTGTGGACGATAAAAATATTTTTGCTTTGCCTGCAGTAAGGAGGGGATGGTTCGAGTGAATCGGCCTAAAGGAGGATAATGGAAATGGGCTTGGTGCAGCTATGGCACTAAAATAGGCTTGACTTAGGTCTATTTGATTTTGGACTTGTTTTGGTCATAGGGAGTTTGGGCCCAATTGACTACTTAGGTGTTAGGTCTAATTTGTTCCTCACTGGATTGGCCTTTTTAGAAGATGGGGCCCAGTAATGACCCAATTCGCGTCCCTTGCCCAAAACCCAAAGGCCTGCTCCAGCCCATGTTCGGACCTGGCCCGAGGGCCTAGTCGGAGTCCCCATTTTCGGAATTACAATTTTTTAAAAATATTAAAATAATAATTAAAAAATCGAAATTTCAAATATTTAGAAGATAGCTTAGAGATAGGTCTAGACCAAGTTGCGTGGCTTTAGCAATAAATTTAGCATCGTTTTATTTAGTTAGATAAGTTGTCTTAGTAGATCAATCTTTTAAGTAGGAAATTAAACCAGAGGGGATCTTATCCCATACTTATAAGATAAGCGTATGTATTTTTTGCTCAAGTATCAGGTTTTCTTTTTTGCATTTACTTTTTTTTTTTTGTCTGTCCTACTTTGGCTCTATTCTAACTTTCAGACTTTTATTTTGTCTCCTTGTAGAACGTGAGAATCAAATCTCATACCTAAAACTAAACGTCTCCACTTTCAGTTTTGTTCTACCTCTTTGCAAAATATAGGAATCAAATTCCACAGTTGAAACTAAATGTCTAGACCAAGTTGTGTGGCTTTAGTAATAAATTTAGCATTGTCTTATTTAGTTAGCACAACCTTTAGTTCAGTCTTTTTTTTTTAAGGGTTACCTTAGATAAGTTGTCTTAGTAGATCAATCTTTCAAGTAGGAAATTGGTTTGCATTTAGCTTATAAGGGATAGGAGTGATCGGGTTCAGGGTGGGTAGGTTCCAAACCTAGACCCTATACCTGACCTTGTTATAATCGATTTCTCTTTTTTGGACCTTGTACCTAACCCTGTTTGCACTAGACCCTGTACCCAAATCACCTTGTTTTTTTGGTCCGATTCCAAGGTTAACCCTGGTTATATTGGAACCTATTTTGCAACCGCCCATCCTATATGACTTCAAATTTTATATCGATACGCAAGAAAATAACGTAATACTCTTAATTTGTATTAAAATATTAAGCACTTGTAATCAATAAATAAATAAACTTTTTGATTTAAAAAAAAAACTAAGGATCCACAAGGCTAATTATTATAAACAAAATTATAAGGCAAAACAAAAATCCTAACATTGCATAAACATTAGCAACAAACATAGATCTACTCTTAGTCTCATTCCAAAAATATTACATGAAGTTGTTCATTTTTTTTTGGTAAAGTACATGAAGTTGTTCATTTATCTAAAATGGTTAACAAATATTTGATGTAAGCGTAACTCCTCCAAAAGTGAAATTAGACGAGCCAATCCATGTGGTACAAATTTTTTTACAAAAACCTAAAATTTATACATAAAGAAAAATCAACAAGAAACCATGCTTTAGAGACATGCAAAAGTTATGATTTAATAAAGTCTATTTACTTACCACAAAATCAGAGTTTTCACAAAATGAAGTTCATTTTCCAATGATAATGTCTTCGGTAAGACAATCCAAATCTAAATACGAAAAAAAAAAAAAAAGAGATTAAATAAAGCATTCACTTAGTAGATAGTTATGCGAATGAATTATAAGATAGAAAGAAATTTATACGACTTATCCGTCTTAAACATTTTTGCATTTTCGATGCACTCTTCGACATTAATTGACATGTGAACAACTCTCTACCAATCTTGAGTATAAATCAAACCTTCCACCATTCTAGGAGTTAAAGAACTTCGAAAGCCATCAAGTACATATCTTGATGTACTAAAAGCCGACTCTGAAACAATGATAGTCACGGGAACAGATGAAACATCCCGAGTTATCAAAGATAATATTTTATATTTTGACCTAATACTCTTCCATCACATCAAAAGATCAAGATTAATGATATCTTCACCTTCAACTTCAAGATACTGATCAAGCTTATATTTGTTTTCATTCAATACTTTTTTCTTCGTGTGGAGAAAGCTTTTATGCTAAGCATGGATTTCACACTCATTGTCATCGATATCAGCATTAGAAGCACTACTACTATTACTCACACTTGAACCACCAAATTTTTCTTCATTAAAAGAGCCAACAAAAGATTAATCATAAAATTTATACAAATTCTCCAAGGCATCCTTCACTTTATCATGCATCTTATCAATTTTCACTTCATCATCATAAATTTGTTCAAAACAAAACTTTACATAATTCAACTTTTTTGTAGAATTCAATGCAATTGCAATCAATATTATTATATTTACTTTATTCAGACTCCCATAATACATGTCAAACTTCTCTTTCATTTTTATTCCCATTACTTGAAGCTTTGGGTCTACAGAATTCGCCGTATTATTCAAATATTTATACAACATAACCATCCCCTCAAAATAATCATTTGAAGTAACATATAAACTTCTTGGGATTCTTCTAGTTGCATCATAAAACCGTTTCAGAAATTTAGAAAGAATTATGGCATTTTCTTAATTTTCATATTGAGGAGAATCATTGTCAATTTCCCTTCAAAAAGATAAATCATCTTCTTCCATTTTTCGAAAAGCTTTCTTGAATTTTATGGCAATGTCTAATATCAAGTAAAGTTCCATCTAGTGGCAATATCAAGACAGACTATACCCTTATATGCAATCCTCTCACTCTTAATACAAGATTAGAATGTCTTAACTTTCGTTAAAGAACTCCCTACATACCTAACTACGTTTCAGATATATACAATAAAATCAAGAACTTTATTCAATCTGTCTCTTACTATCAAGTTAAGTATATGAGCAGTGCATCTCATATGTAAAGTATTGTCATTCAAAATAAAAAAATTATTCTTTGAATTAGCATCTTCACGGCTATTGTGGACACATTTTTGTTTCTATTCCCCAGTCACATATGCATTTTTCCGCCATTTTCCAAATCTCCCTATCCTTGTGACCATGCATCACAAAAAAATTGATTATTCTTTTCTGGAACTATTAGTTTTTATCAATAAAATGTGTAGTGAGACACGAATAGTTGAAGTTTTAAATGGAATTCCACATATTCATTGTGAGTGCAATCCTAGATTTAAGCTTACCAAAATAAGTTTTCAAATAAATTCTTTTACTCATATATAATTTCATACAATCTCTAGCCACCGTAGGACCAATTAGAGTGTGGACATTTCAGTTAGAATTTATACACCAACTAGCACTTGGTATACCCTAGCATGTTTTCTAGAAACCATACATAGCATTGACCAAATTCATCAGCTGCTGGCATTTGATTTGCTCATAGTCTCGTCCCGCTAGATATGGAGCTAAACTATGAAGAGAATCATTAGTCCATAAGTTGTAGGAAACTAGGCATCATAACATAACATGGATTGAAACTAATTCACTTTTGTCGATAGATTTTCATTCTTATTAATAGTTCTGCTAAGCTTTTGTGTGAATGTGACATTGCAATAAGCTTTGAATATAACAGATTCCTAAGTTTGATGACTATCCTAAGCTCCCATCTCCAAAGACATAAGAGCTCGTGAAGTTAGCTCTTAGACTTTTGTAGAGTTTGACTGTGATAATCCTCTAGCGAAGGTTCACACAAAGGATTACATGGAGGAAGCCTAGGCCGTCTCACACGTGTAGTAGATTGATGCCCTTGTCTTCCCTTGATAGGTGTGCCAAGAAGGCCCGAGCCCACCAACCGCATGAGCCGCTACCATCGCCCTCTGATGGGAAGGCTAGAGGGGGCGAGAGCCGAGCGGATCTGCTCGTCTGCATTATCTTGCAAAGTCTTGACATGACGGTGATTCACTTGACGCCGAAGCTCTCCGAGTTCCATGACTTCTTCCCTCTCTCTCCCACCTTACCCCCACCCATTCACAATGAGTTCCCATATGAACAAAAAAATGCAAAATTTTCCACCAATCTATCAAGAAATTTAGCTCGGGAAAGCACCCTAAAGAAAAAGAGAAGAACCCAGCTTTAATCCGAAAGGAAATTCTAGAAAAATCAAGGAAATTTGTGAGCTACAAATGAGGAAGCTGGCAATGGATGAAATAGAGCGATAGGGAGCCGGTGATGGAGCAACCGTGAGCCAGCCGACGATGGATGGAAGCAAGTGGAGAAGAGGAGAGGAACTCACAAACGATGAAGGAGAAATTGTCGTATGAAGTCTACATGAGATAGGAAATCAGTGGAAAAAATTAGGGTTTGGACTTTTGGGTGGGCTTACAAAACCGGTTCCCAAACAGGTTCCCAAACTAGTTTGGTCGATTTGATTCCCGAGTAGGTACTTACTCAGAACCGATTTAAACCAGTTTAGAATTTTGGGAACTGGTTCACGACTCTCTTTCCGGGTGGGCCGGTTCGGTTGCACACCCCTAATAAGGCGTCTCATCTTGCGGCTTATAAGATAAGCGTATGTATTTTTTGCTCAATTTGTATCGGGTTTTCTTTTTCGCATTTTCTTTTCTTTTCTTTTTGTCTGTCCCACTCCAACTATCATCTAACTCTTAGACTTTTACTTTATCTCCTTGCAAAATGTGAGAGTCAAATCCCATACTTGAAACTAAACATCCATACCCTTAGCTTTGTTCTGCCTCTTTGCAAAGTGTAGGAATTGGACCTTACATTTGAAACTAAATGTCTCCACCTCTAATTTTCCCTGAGAAGGTGGGGGAATCAAACTCCCCACATCCCCCTTCCCATTTAAGTTTTTTTTTCTTCTTTATTGCATTGCATTTAAATAAATTGCTTGTTAATTTATTTAAATGGTTAGGGTAAGTTTGGCGTTATAATAAATCTTGCAAGAACATTGCATGATAACTTAGTGGTTTTGATACCTTTAGGTTCATAATTGGTAATTAAGATTGCATGATCACTTAGATTATCAACCTTCCAAGTCAGTAGTACTGAAAAGATGTTAATGGAAACATTAGCATAATCAAGTCCCTGAAACGAAAATCTCTAGTTACGTAGAAATTGAGATGACATTCTCGTGTCTCAATTGGTTTTTAGTCAACCCCAAATGGCTAATGGCAACTTCTAAAATCCAATTGGCACAAAGTAACGACAAAATCCAATGTTACACAAGGTATGGGCTTTGAAAAACTTACGTCTAATTGAGGATAGTTGGCCTACCATTAGGAAATATCTTTAAACTTGTTTCTTTTTCACACAACGAAAAAAGAGGGTTGCAATAGCATCAATCAAGGCTGCATCTATGTCCATTGAAATTGGGCTTGGGACCTCAACACCTAAGCCCGGGTCCTTGGCGCCCAAGTCCATCAAGGCCGAGCCCAACACCTAGATGCACTTGCCCGAGACCCTAACACCCATACCCCGGTCCTTGGTTGGGTCTGGTCCTAGTCCCGATTCCATCGAAGCAAGGTTCAGGACATGACGCCTACCCGTGTCAAGCTCGAGTCCCCAACACTCGTGCCCAAGTCCATCAAGGTCAGACCCGTCTCCATAGAGTCCGAACTCAAGACTTTGGTGCCCAAAACATGGGTTGAGGGTAAAAGTGGGATTTCAAAACTTTGATGAGGACAAAGTTGGAAGAGAAAAATTCGTGAATCCCTAAAGTAGCATGTTGAAAATACTCATAACCCAAAATTAGATAGGATTTGCATTGAGTTAAGAGACTTTGAAAATGCTAGCAATTCCCAGATGGACTCAAAAACAATTATCAAATACTGCCCAAAGGTCATTAGAGCCTTAAAGTCCATTTCCAAAGCCAAACTGAACATACTTGTAGGCTAGAAAGGGGTCTATTGATATTAATGAAAATCCATAAGAAAAATTTGAAAAAGAAGGTTTAGTCCATGAAATTAGCATGGCATTCCGAAGGTCATGATTTATATAATGGGTGTGGTTTTCGTGAAAATTTTGTTATGGAAGAAAAAGGAAGAACTATGGAGCTCAAATTAATTGTGTGGCTTGTTGAATTTGGCATACCCAAGTTGCTAGTTGATTCTTTCAATGGGTGTGTTTGTTTAAGGGAACAAATTGCCGAGAATTAGTTTTTTAGACTTCAATGTGTTTGATAATAAAAAATCATTTATGGTAAAAAAAAATATGCATATTTAAAATTAGGAAAATGAATTCCCTAACTTACAAAGCGTAAACTATTTTTTAGAAAATGATTTCTCAAAAAATATTTTCTTTCATCATAAGGCTTTCCTCAAAACAAACACATCCTTAGACTCTATTTGTTTCGTGGAAAACCTTTTTTGGAAAAAAACTTTCTTCATTTTACAACATTTGGATCGTTTAGGATAATGAATCGCCTAAAAATCTACACTTCAATTTAGGAAAATGATTTCCTCTTTAAGGCTCCATTTGTGTTGCAAAAAATTAAGTCCATTCACCTATAACCTAAGCATAGCACTAAAGTTTCGGGCCTAGCCTTGATGGACCCGATCGTCAAGAACTCGGGCATAGGCATTACCATCCCAAGCCCCTACACTAGGTCACGAGCTTGGCCTCCTCCCTGAACTCAGGCATTGAGGTCCCATGTTTAGCTTTTGTGGATTAGGCCGAGTGCTAGGGATTTGGGCACGGACACCAGGGTCTCCGGCCAACCTCTATGAACCTGGGACTGATGCTTATGCTCTTACTCTGGACCTGAGTGTTTCGAGCCCAAGTTTGCAACGCCTAGGTCGAGGACCATTAGGACTAGACCAAGGATCTTGATGCCCATACTTGGTTTTCTGTTGCTCGAGGACAAATTACTAGCGCTCGAATAGTATTTTCCGGGAATGATTAAGCGCATTTTTCATTCGAAACGATGGAAAACATTTTTCAGTTCTTTTTAGGTTCTAACCAAACACCAAAAAATATTACCATTTTCCTTGAAAATGACTTCTGGAAAATATTGTCCGTAAAACAAATAGAACCTAAAAATCGGAAATTATTTCTAAAATATAACTATATATTAGTGCTTGAAATGGAAACCCTACATTTGGACACAGGAACCCCAATGCTTGTTCTTGAGCCCTTGATAGTAGCCCTAGGCTGGGGTCCATTGAGGCCAAGCCTGGAACCCCGATGCTCGAGCCTAGTTCTATAGAGATTGGGTTGGGAACACCAATGCCTATGGTCAGACTTAACTCTAGTACTGTCGCTGACTCTCTAATGCTCTGGCACCTTGGCTCGAGTCCATAAAGGCCTGACCCAAGACCCTAATGCTTGTGCTTAGGTATGTACTACTTAGGTGTGACCTTGATGCTAGTGCTTAAGTCCGCAATGGTTAGGCCTGTGTCTATTTAGATTATGCTTTGGACTTTGACGCTTGGACTCGGGTCCTTGGCGCCCATGCCTAAGTCCTCAACTCCTGGGCTTAGGTCTTGGGTTCACTGAGGTTGGGTTTGGGACATCAGTGCCCACCCATGTTTCAAGGCTAGGCTTGAGACCTCGGCACTCTCACCTAGGTCCATCAAGGCTAGGCTTGTGTCCATGCTTCAATGCCCAAACTTGAGTCGTTGAGACGCTCGCCCAAGTCCATCGAAACCAAGATTGGGACCCCAAAGCCCATGCCTCGTCCTCAACGCCTGAGCCCATTGAGGTCAAACTCAGCACCCTAGTGGCTATACCCTATTCCCTAATTACCTATATGCAAGTCACTAGTGCCTTAAAAATATATATTTATTTAGGAAAATCAAGATTTTTTTATCAAATGATAGAAAATATTTTGCAGTTCATTTTTAGATTTTAGTCAAGCAATGGACGACATTATTATTTTCCTAGAAAATAATTTAATAGATTTTTTTTTTAAAAATTCACATTTTTTTAGGAACAAACGGAATGTAAGTTCCTAGACTCTTTACAATTCTAGGTTGATCTAATCTCCTAAAAAATGATGCGGTGCTTAATTTCATATTAGAGTCCCCATTACTCAATGCGAGCAAGTGAAGATACCAAACAATCTCTGGTTCAAGGATTTTGTTATGCATGCGATCAATCTCTGGTCGTAATAGGCATTACTCTAAAATCAAACTCGAGATCTCGTGAACAAAATCCCAAATTTCCATGCCAAACTTGAATCGAAATGTGTAGTTCATTCATGTAGAATCCCCAAATTCTAATACTTTGCTACATTACTCTACCAATAAATATGCGCACGAATCTTTATGTTGCTACTTCATTCATATGGCTCTTCTGTCTCCTCCTAATTTTTTAATCAGGGCAGTGCCCTCGATAGTCTTGACTGCTCAGTCAAACAAAGGATTGTTTGACAGTGACCCATGAGAAAGCAAATCCAGTGGCTCAGCAAAGAGCAATTTACTCCCAAAACATGAAGTGAACGCACCTCCTCAAGAATCTTTTTCCAAGCGTGCCATGTTTGGTCTCCGCAGAGCCCTGACCACTTCATGACTACTTAGACAACATGGGATAAACTTCAGAATGAACAACCAGGCAGGAGAAAATGGATTCAACAGTTTCAACAAAACTCTCATAAAAACCATGTTTTTGGGGATTTATTATATATTTCTCCTCCCCTTTAGCTAATGCAAATTTGCAAACTCCAATCAAAAAGAGAAAAAGAAAAAAAGACTAAAAAATTAATAAAACTGTATTTCACAACCAACACAAATCTTTTCTCATCTTTTTCGCTCATCTCCTCCTTGAGTCCTTACCAAGCTGCTAAGAAGTCTAATATTTAACAGCTGGTGTCAAAACTCCCATCTCATACCAAGAGTATGAACACACACTGTTATGCCATTCCTGCATCCTCCAACTGATGACCCAACTTATTCAAAACTCCGCCATTACACATAATCCAAAGATTTGTCTTCCCCAGTTCTTTTCAACCAATTTCTCTCACCTCTTCCTTTTTCTTTTCTGTTGTGTTCTAACATTGTCTTGTTGGTGCATTTCAGTATACACACCTTTACATACAAAAATCAAGTTCAGCCCTTGTAAATGAGAAATAGAACTTGCTTTCACGACCCAACAAACAGTCAACAGCAATTTTTTTGGGATTGCTATGTCCTCCTCCTTTTAGGGTCCGGGCTGCTATGTGAGGAATTTGCACACGACCCAATTGCGGTTTCATCGGTTTTATAGCTCAGGCAAGCAGCATCCAGTACCCCGATTGGACTCTGAGGCACAGAGGAAACTGAAGTACCACTTTTGGGGAATGCAACACTCAATGCCATGTCTGAAATTAGCTCGATGCACCTCAGGACCCTCTCCTGGAAAATGCAACGCCATATCAGAAAGAAGTTCACTGTGATCTTTGCTGAAGAATCTTACATGAATTTGGATATGAAATGATAAGAGCAGAGTATAATTGAACGTGCTACATATGTTCTTGGACGAACATGTTCAATCACGCAATGTCACATTTTGGACAACCAGTGTTTACCTTTCTCACAGGTTGAGGGAGAAAAGAAGTTGCCTCCTCAATGTCCATAAATTGGTTCTCTCTCGCAATGGATATCGCAACAGCTGCTGCAACTTCGGAAGGCCTGAACTCTACGAAATCAATCCCTGCACGTATATAGCATTCCATCAGACCATTGGAACATCTCTCAGCCGAACATTATGGCACATTGAACTGAAAGAGGAGTTTTCTTAATCTTGGGGCAATTTCAACACTTAAAAAGAGGGATAACCTTTGGCGATGCTCAAAACAAGTTGGACCGATCGTGAAATCAATGTTCGGAGAGGCAAGTTTCCACCATTGATTTTGCGAAGGAAATGATCCAAATAGGAGAAAGGGGTCACGGCTTGCATTCTCCAGCTCAATGTACTCAAAACTAGGAGTTCCATTCTCTGAATTGTTCTGGCTTCAAACACAAACTTAGATTCACCAGCCTGCGACGTGCATCATATTTATCAGATGAATGGGATCGAAATCAAATTCGACATACAGAGAATCAATGACACAATGAATGAAAAGATTCAAACCTGTAAATCTAGAGAAAGAGGCACTTCAGTTTCCTCCATTTTGGCTGCTAGAGATAAGCATGCCACAGCCAATAACTGTGTCATCCAAGGTTTGCCTTTCTGTGATTAGGACAGTATAAATTGTTCAGACACAGTGAAAATCCAATTCGATGCAATGCAATAAACGAATAAACATCAATGCTAAACAACCCCATACACAATTCGACTTCCAATCTATAAAACTTACAGGCAAATCATAGGTCGAGAGGAACCTATCCAAGTAGTTGATTGATAGATATGCAGAGAGCGGTCCAAAGCTGAAATGGGCATGAACCTGTTGAATTGATGGAGTGAGCACAATCATCTTCAACTGAACAAGCAATCTATGAACCAACCAAACTGGCAAAATGCGAGACCATTTCCATGATATGTAAGAAAAACACTGAAATTGTCATGAACCAAAGCGGGTTCTCAATGCTCTACCACCAACAGCAACACCACAAATTCTACCATCAAAATGACATCTAAAATGACAATAGCTGGGACAATCAACCGACCCACATGAACACTGAAAACCCAAGTCCAATCCCATCCACGCGACCACGAAGAGGAAATGGAAGAAACAAAAAGAACAAAAAAAAAAAAAAAAAGCCCACCTTGCCCATCCAATCCATAGCCTCGGCTCTAACCGCCACGTCCAAATCCCCATTTCTCAATCGGGTCAAGTAATCCAATCCGGGCAAATGCCGGCACTCCTTCTCCAGCAACACGGCCAGGCACTCCTCGCTCTGCATCGGCACCAGCTCCTCCCTACCCTCAAAGCACCCGTCTTGACCACGCCCCCGGCGGCGCCACGTGGCCTCGACGCCCTCCCCGCGGCCCCATCGCCGTCGTTCTCGCCGAAGACGCTGGTGTCGTCCTCGACGCAGAGGAGGCTGGAAACCGCGCGGTCGAAGCTGGGTGCCATCTCAAATGGGAAGAGAAGCCAAAAAAAAAAAAAAAAAAAAAAACAGGGGCCCTCTGTTCTTTTCGCCTTTTTAATCTTTGGGGATATCGTTATATCCAGTACTGGTGGGTTCTTGATGATGGTGATGATGAACTGAAGAAGAGCATACAAATCCTTTTTTGCCCAACAAAATTTTTATAACGAATGAATCGAAGCAAAATCAATCGAAACCAAAGAAGAAAAAGCCTGCCGAATGAAGCAAAAACCAGGACCTTTCCTCAGCCTCTCCCTCTCTCAAGCCCCTCTCTTCCTCCCTGTCAAGCACTCTCCCCTCTCAAGCACTCAAGACAGGAGAGCGTTGGAGGCTGAAAGGGACTGATGCTGAGGAGGGTTTATGAAGGACAGGAGTACATCTTTTAGGGTAAAAGGCAGAGAGAGAGAGAGAGAGAGAGAGAGAGAGAGAAAGAGAGGTGCAAAATATACAAAATAGATGAAGGTGGGCTTTTTCACAAAAGGATTGCCCAGATTGCAGCCATAGGATGAATTCCTTGGAAAATTCAAGGTTTTCCACTTCCATTTTTATTGGCCTTTTTTACCCTGGCCAGTGAAAAAGAAAAGTGTTTTGTTGGACAATATAAAATATGTAATACAACAATGCAATTGAAATAGAGATGGCAAAATGCTACGTCTCGAGTTTTATTTTTCTTCGATGCGACTTAAAAAATCATTTTTTTTGGGATCTTTCATTGCGACCAATGTCTTATTTGATATGCCTAAACTTGAGTAAAATGTCATTTGGCTATATATGTTAAGCGAAGCTTGCATCCCTTTGGAGTTACGTATTCGAAACATGACAACCTCACATGTATGAATGGAAAAATCATCGAAGCCCACTGACCTGCAAGGAAGGAAACTCATAAATCAATGCCCATTAGGTACATATCCATCGTCCAAATCCATATCTATTAATGAATCGCCTGATTTATCATGTGCATTTTATCTGGACACATTTTTCGCTTAAAGAGTGCTTACAAATGCATCATCATTGTGAGCCCGACGTCACCAATGATGCATTGCCTCTCTCATTCCATCCAATCCATGCTTATATTTTCAACTATTCTAATTGTCCACCATTTCACAATAATCGGGACTAGGGTGAATGGCGCCACATCTGGACATGGGCAATGTTTCTAATAATAAACATGGGGAATTAATCGCATGGTGTAAATATAATTATGAGGGGAGCTTTAATTTTGGCAAAGAATTTATTGGATTAGATCTCGGTTTTCATGGGATTTCTATGTGAAAACCCTACGGCGTTTTCCCCTCCGACCGTCATTTTCTCATGTGATCAAAATGCACCGAAGATTGAGAGCTGCGGCTCTACAGGGAAGAATACGAAATAGCTGTCAATTCCGGATTTTCTTTTTATAATATTATTCTAATATTATTTTATCTTGAGGAGAAATAAAGTGATGTGAAATTACGGTTGGGGACCCCAGGGAGGGAGGGGGACCAATCGACGTTGATTCTGTCTTTTTCTCGCTGCGGTCCTGACACGTGGCGGGCCGTTTCGCGCCTGCTGACAAGTCCGCGGAAACTTTCCCCACCGCGATTCACAATCATGCGAGTGTTGACCGTAATTTCTCGCCCTTTGACCGGCGGTGGCGGAGTACGTTGCATTTGCTAATTATGCATTACCTCTTTCGGGGAGGAAAAGGAGGAGGAGCTTTAACACAAATAAAGGTGGGTTTTTCTGTTAAGAAGGGGGAAAAAATTGACATAATTTTGTTCGATAGTACATTGCTCATATGCAATCATGCATATAAGTTACCTCGAGACGAGAATGTCAAGTAAAGACATGACCCGGTAAAAATAGACAAAAAGAGAGGAACTGATTTGTTTGTGTAATTTGTTTTGAAATCCAAATTGAATTATGTTTTTCTTCTCACGGGTCAATAGGTTATGTCCTAGTCAACTCAAATAAATTAGCGCCCCTAAGTACTTGATGATTGGTAACTTTAAATCTACGAATTGGAAATCCCAATGCATCAATTAACTGCAATAGTACGGGATTTACCTTTCTTGCATGTATGTTGAAGGAATTAGACCTTCAAACCTGTTCCTCAACCATTTTCTCCCTCTTCATTTTGTTTCCTCCCCCATCTTTTCCTCAGCCTTAACAAAGTGTAAATCGAAAATTCAGTTTTTGGTACCAAGAAAGCTCATTTTCCCCTTCTCAAGTTGTCACGGCATAGATTGGTATTGATACATACATGATTTGAGAAAACAAATAAACAAACATAATTAAATACAAAATAGATTATAAACAATTTCATTGTAAGTAATTACTAAAGATCATAGATATATTTCTTTGATAATAAGCTCTAGCTATTATCCAAATAAACAAAAAATGTTCTCTATTTTGTGCATAGTAGTTGATCCATAGGATACCATAAGTACCAGAAATAATATTAAAAAAAAATCTTAAAACTATTGCATTAATACAAATTTAGTCATAAACCTTTTTTTACATTGATACAATTTGTTCCATTTTGCCAAATTAAGCCCAAAATTACTAACACAAACATTGGCGTTTTACATAACATGGTTATTGTTGATTTAGACAATTATTTTTTAATCTTTTGCCTTTCTTTTCTTTTCCCTTTTTCCTCCTATTTTCCTTCTTTTCTTTTTCTCTTTCACTGTGGGTAATCAAGATCACTAGAGCTTGTTGGCCAATGGGCAAGACACAGATGACCACGGGCAAGGGCTTGAGGTTCTTGCCTAGTGATCAGTGAGCTCTAGCAACCCTTGTTGGCCATAGTGAAAAAGAAAAAGAAAGAAAAAAATTGATAAAAAAAGTAGAGGAAGTTTATAAATAATTTATAATAAAAAGTCCACATCGGCGCTAATCACGCCTGCGAGGTATTCGGTGTCAACATCAGTAATTTTCGATTTAAATCAATCAGATAGACTGAATTGATATTAATGTGAAAATGTTTAAAATTAAATTGATAAAAATATAAAAGGTTTAAGACTTTTTTATTACTTTTCTCCATAAGTACCCATTTAGGAAAATCAAGAAACAATCGTTCGAGTCAAAAAGGGAGAACTTGAACTTGTCACATTCCAAGACAAGGAAAGTGTGACTTATCTACATGCTATTGAAAGACACTAAAGTGGCAGACTTTATTGATTTGAAGGAGATATGATGATTTTATATTTTAAGTGGCAAACTCTAGAATGTTAGTCAATTTGTATATAACTATCCACATCCGTCGTCTCTAAATCATATTGACAAGAATTCATCTAATGCAATTAGATCTTAATTATGGAGAATTTCTTTTTCCTTGATGACAACTAAAGATAGAGACATACAATATTAGAGTATTCACGCTTTAAACCGTTTTGTTAACAACATAAAGTCATGGATGAATTAGAAGAGATGATGTGTTCAAATCTCGTAGACCCTTCATTTACCTACTCACTTAATGAAAACATAGGAGAGAGCATTATAGCATCCGACCATTAGTTTTACATTTATGAATTTATGCAACTAGCATGTGGCATCCAAAGCTAATATGAGCAAGGGACCTTGGATTCAAACATCATATTAGTATCATCGAATCTAGTTGGAGGTATGTCCGTTCCGACTAACCGTAATTATTTATACTTGCACTAAATTTGCTAAAATCTGAAAGTGGTACTTCACCAAACGGACATGTGATAAAGATGTCTAGTCTCTTCAATAAGAATCGCCGTATATCATGTTTTTCTAACAAGGTACGGAATATTTCGTCAAATATATAATATGATTACACTAAAGAGACCACCTTAGAAAGACATCTAATAAAGTAAGAAAGCAAAGCAAACAGTTTCATCACTGCCCAGAGAATCACCGCAGCTGTCAAATCGGCGAGAGGGGAAAAAGGCAGATTTGAAGGATCAAAGTGGGGAGGGAAGGAAGAAAAAAAAAAATCATCTCAAAATCAGCAAATTCCCTCCGGAAAAAGTTGGAGAAAAGTTGGGAAAGAAAAATTAGAGAGATTTTTTCTTTAGGCTGACCAGAGCATCATAAAAGATGAGTATCTTTGCCTCTCCTTTTCTTAATTTTCACTTTCGGGGAGCGTCTGCCTTGGATTTGCTGGATGTAAAATCAAAAGTACAGAACTGCTTTCCTAACATTCAGCGATGACTGATAGATTTAGCAAATGCGGTTCCAGTTGCAGTAAAACCAACATAATTAAAAGCTAAAAAGATTGTCAAAACATGTTAACTGAGGTAGGCAAGACACGACTGTGATGCTGATGATGTAGATTGAACCACGACATCAGGGTGGACCACACCAGATTCAGGGTCGCAGTTCATCATGTTTTCTTGGTAATGCCGTGGAAAAGAGGAGGAGGAGGAGTCTTGACTCGCCGTTTGAAAGGGCTGGTCGTAAGAAGATTTTACTTGAACGATCTCCGAATGCTTTGGACCAGTTCATGGCGTTTCCAAGATGCCCCTCGACTAGGCGGTCCGAGACAAGATGTGGTGCTCCTCGCTCTTCTTTTTGTATCTGTCTTTGTCTCGGTCGAGATTTTTAAGTGAATATATTTGGATAATTCAAGAATTGCTTTGTCCTTGCAACATCAGCCATTGTGATTCATGTGGACCTGCTATAAGAGTCTTAGCACCAGGTTATCAAATAATAGAACTAAGAGTCTCAAACCACTTTAATGTAGATGCTAATGAGATTAATGTACACGATTAATCTTTCAATGGTATAAAATAATTTAGGTTTTTTAGGTTGGAATCCTTTTAGATGGTGTTGGATTTTTATTTCCTTTGCTCCCGCTTCAATTAATCACTCTGAATGTGGACCTGTATCAAATTCACTCCCTTTGCGAGAATGATTATTTTCTTTCATTTTCCACCTATGAGCTTAGTTTTGCCAATTGTGTATACTTGGGCTCAAGAAATTCTCTCGAGGCTCGAGCGATGAATTGCTGGTTGTGTCGAAATAGTCTCCGACCGTATACAATTTTCTCTTGACCTCTAGTTAGGATCCCATTTCCTCAAAGTAGAATATGCCACACTACATGTTTCTCCTCCTCTTCTTTTCTCCGCACGGGAGAAATTACAATTTCTTTTTAATTGGAAATAGGAGTTCTTTGTGTGGGATTTGGCCTCAAAAGATTAGCATTAAATTGGTTCGTTTTCAATTAAAAAGTAAAATGAAAAAATGGCATCAACTCCCAACTTTAAATGATCACATGAAGCACAATAATTTTGGACCACAAATTAGGGTTTTTTACTAGGGTTTCAAGCTTAGGATGCTTATTCTTGCACCTTTGAGACAAGCTTCAAAACGGGGAATTCCTTTGGTTCCAAAAGAGACTTTGGGGACACAAATTTCCAACCCCCTTTTGCAATCCCTCCAATCCTTTGGTGAAATGCTCTTTTCACTCCTTGAAGTTTCTCTACTTTTCACATCTTTTTTGCAGCTTCACGCTCACAGAAATTCCTCTGCGAGGGGGCCAAAAACAATGCCCACTTTTGAATGCCCCATATGGTTCTTGTCAGTTCTCGATGCAAATTTCGATGAATCTGTTATTCATTGTCCCTTGTTTCTTTCCTCTGTTCGATTTAATTTATAGAATTTTCTTTAACTTTCTCTTCCTCAGAAGACTTTATCCCTCGTCTCTCCTCTCGGTCCAAAGAGAGAGCATTTCTGTGTTATATTACTGTTTGAGATCCGAGCCGAGCTCTCCAGAGTGTCATTCACACCCACTACAGATTTTTTAACTCATCCTCTCACTTTCGAATTTTCTATCTTTTCCTTCCTTTTTACTGCCACGCTCCCCAATGTTAAGGTTCTCTGCGAGGGCATATGACCAGTTCATCTTTGGCTTTTTGACCACCTCTCTCTCTCTCTCTCTCTCTCTCTCTCTCTCTCTCGGAGATATATAAAAGTTCACTTCAAGGTCACGTATTGTATTGGGCGGTTCATCTTTGCATGCTTCGGTCACGTAGAATAATAGGGTTTACGATAAGATGAATAAGGCTTTTAAGTCCTCATGCGTCTGTCTTGTTTCGTGTTCTTGTTGGAGAAATAAAACATAATACTCGTGGCATGCGTTTGGGATATTGTTTGTCGCATAGGTGCGAGTCCATGAACAATGACCTGGATAGATCGAGATTAATAGATTGTTTAGTTGATACGCTTCGCCCATAAACAATATCAGAATTTATTGACTTCAATTGCTTGAGGATAGTGTTCGAATATCATTTCCCATATAGGATGGTAAGAATGGCAGGTTTCATATTGCAAATTATTAGGGTAGATTCGATCGGTGATATGGTCGTCGACCTAGTACAACCTACCTCATTATTAGCAACATCAAAACCTTTGCAAATACTCAAATAGAAGAATCCATCTCTTAAGTAAAAGGAAAGTGTATGATACAAGAATGTGTCTATTAGATTAGATTCGCTTGGTTGTCTCAAGTTGTCATTATAGTGATGATATTCATAAGTAGGGATCCTCTCCATTTAAGATAAGGTTGACAGCTTCATCCCTCTAAATGTCAATTTATCCTTCCCAATAGTCGAAACCTCAAGTCCATCAACACCACCCATTTATATCAATTTAACTAAAATGATCTCATACTTTTGGAAAATTCTTTCATATTGGAAGGTCGCCTGCGTAGGCAATGCAAGATTTTAGGTCGCCTAAGGCAAGCAGCCTCCGTGATCAAGAAGGGAAGAGAAGGAGAGAGAGAGAGAGAGAGAGAGAGAGAGAGAGAGTCACACCAGGCGATTTCAAGAGTGCACTCATGTATACCGGTTTGGTGGGTTTAGGATTTTGATTATAGAGTGCTCCTATTCAGTACTCTCTACCATTTAAGTCAATTGGTCGTTCATAAGAATGGAGACTTGAAGAATTTTCCGTGCTACTAAGTACCAACTAGCATAATCCACGCCTTCTATTCCCTCACATGGCACTGGTTAGGTACTCAGCCTACACGTTTTCTCTTTAATGCCCTGAACTTTGCATTCTTTTCTAAAGCTCTTTGCCACGAAGCTGCGTTCTTACTAGAATCAAGTCGAAATTTTTGACCACGCAAAAAGAATAATGTTGAACAAGTGCCCGGTCGCACAGAAGTTGAACTTTCCTAGTTATATGGGGAACTGATATATTATATTTACTCTTAATTAAGGTCTACCTGAATGTAGTCATTAGTCTTGAGTTTTCAGAACCTGAATGTAGGCTCCAAGGATCACACCCTTCAAACCCGAACCCCAATAGTTTCACGGATTTTAGGTATTTCGATGAATGTTGCAAAGCCATTAAGATAATTCCATCAATACTCAATGTGTTCAGGAGAGTTCATCAGCACATCATCATTATTATTATTGAATCAAAAGAAAAGGGATAATTCAATTAAAAAAAGACAACTGAAATATATAAAATCGGAAGATAATCTTGAAAAAATCACCTTTGAAAATCTTCAAATAGAGGGGGAGGAAGAAAACAATTTTACTCTCAAGGATAATCTACGTAAACGGCTTGCTCGCCTTTTTTCATGCCAAGTCGATGGCACAAAGATTAAGATTTGGACAAAATAGAGGGGAATTCATGTTTCTTCCGGATTCATATAATTATTTTATGTGCTCCAAATATTTCCTTTATATATATTAATATTGCATATATATATATTACACAATAAATATTGCAGTTCTATATCTTATGTTTAATTTTAGTAAGAGGATAAACCTGCTTAATGGGATTCGGATCCACTTTATATAAAAATCTAAGGAAACTCTAGCAGAGAATTTGATCGATGTAAACATAAACAAAACGTATAAATTTAAGTAGATAAGTTAATAAATCATTAATAACTATAGATTTAAATCTATTCAATACATTTATTGGTTTAAAGATTATGCTCCCAAGCACCACACAAAATTGTGGGACAAATTGTCTAATTAGTCATAAACTATTATATAGATGCCAATTTAGTCTTAAACTTTCCAATTTTGACAATTTAGTTCAAACCTTCAAAAGAAATTCCAATGTAGTCATTTCAATTAATCTTCGCTGAAAAATTGCTTACCTGATAGTCCACTATGTAGGACGGACATTGATGACTGGATCGTCACATTAGTTATTTCCAGCGAAAATTAGTTAAAATGATTACATTACAATTTTGTAAAATGGTTTAGGAGTAAATTGGCAAAATTAAAAAGTTTAGAATTTAATTAGCAGCCATACAATAAGATTAAGACTGGTTCGATAATTTTACTACAATTATGTAGGGTAAGGTGTACGGTATAGGTGCGTATGACTCTATACCATAGAACCAGTCTTGTATGACTATGCATCGTGTCTAAACTTTTGAAATGTAAAACTTACTTTATCACTTTTAATGCCCCCTAAACTTAGAATATCCATTCTACAAACTCTCCTAAACACCTTTGTCAAAATTTTGGGACGAGATTCTTTGTACCCATTAGCATCTTCACTTAGTGTCTCATTCATCGAAACCACGATTTAATGTGAATAAAGTCATCGTGAAATTTTTGATGGAGTACATCAATGATCAAAATTTATCGAGACACCAATGATAATACCTAACAAAAATTGAATCTTTATATCTATGTAAGGAGGATGCACTTGTGCAAGGAAGTTCTATTTTAAAACTCGTTATCTTAACGTCTGCAAGACCCAATCGATCAAAATGCAAATTAAATAACTGTGGAGATCCACATTCGAAAATAATAACCACCCCCTCGTCACTCCTATACGTGTAAGATCTCCATTCCACCAATTTAACACGATTTGCCTAGAGATTCACCATTCAATAAACTAACATCTACAGCACCTGTCCTATGCCAACCATCAAGAATAATATAGCACTGTTGACGAAAATTAAGAGGGACAAGCATAGCAAGAACAAAATAAAACCCCATCACTTGTGCAATAATATATACTTTCATGAAGACCATAAATTCTTCTCTCCTAGTCCTCATCGAGCTTCCAACATTTTGGTCACCTTGGCATGTGCAAACCCCCTTCAACGCCGTGGTCCGCCATCTACACAGTCCCGAACATCCGCCGTATCTTCTGTCTCCACTAAAAGATTAAGAACCCTAACCCCAAAGATTAATCCAACATTAAATGCCCAAAACCGGCCCCAAATCCAAGAAAAGGAAAAGATAAAAGAAAAATGATCCCCACGTGGAAACAAGCTTGGGTCCACAACTACCCAATATATGGTGCCACTTGCGTAGCTTTATAGGGAGCCTGTCTTCTAATCCTCGGTCTCTCATTTGTCACGACACCCTAATATATTCCAAATTACGAGTTGAGCTGGCAAAAGCCACCATTCTTGGCACATTCGAGTCCTCATCCAGCGTCATTAACACATATCAAATTCACTAATTTTATAACTCGGCTTCTTTATGGCTTTCGGGATTCTCGATTGGTGTCGAAAGGAGGTCTTTTGAGTGAGTGGGAAAGCAGTTCCTCTGCTCGATATATGTTACTAATATAGCAGCGTGTCTTCTAACGAAGCTAGATTAGTCAAATGCACCCTTGATCTGTCCTTGTGCTAACACCCCATTTGGAGAAACGCCACGGTCGTCAATGTTATGGGGACTGAAGTTGATAGTTTTAGCGAGCATATGAATTGAAGGACACCAAGAGGTCAACGAGCGCGTATATCTCAGCTTGATCTGTGTCCACTGTTCTTTTGGTCCACCCCCCCTAACTTAGCCCAACATTTCTTTACTTTGTCAAAGATCTGTGTCCCAGTCCGACCTTCTTTCTCGCTGGATAGCGCTTGATGTTCCCACTTCGAGGTTTGGCAGCTGAAGGGTTGTTTAACATGTGCCGGGATGGGGATTCATCTAGAGAGATCAGTTGAAAAATGAGAAAAAAAGGGGGGATCCTTTCCGAAAAGCTCTCAAAGTTAGGGGGCTTCTAGTTGCATCATAGGAACCGTCATCATCAATATGCTAAATTGAACTTGGTGTGTGCAAATACCATTGGCCGTGCAAAATTCATTTTGAATTCAAGGACAAATGCAACTACCCAAATTTATCCTAGAGTTGACACTATAAGATATGATAAGATGACCATGATGACTTTTGCCCTTCACTTCTTTGCTTCGCCAATCCTTAATCCTTCACTTTCTTTCCTCCAGTTTTCGTCCAAAACTGGACCTTTACTTCTCAATTTAGACCCATTAAGCCACGAGTGCAATTTGGGAATTCCTGTTTGGACGATGGGCTGGTTGAACGGTCAACAGTTGCACTCCCCATTCTAGTTGACCGAAACACAGACCAAATCCCAACTTGGAGCGCAAAAGAGCGTGCAAGTGTTGGACTAGACTTATGATTCATAGGCCCATCAAAAGCTGACATGTTCATAACCATTCTGACCTGGCCCCTTGCGCCAAAAGGCTTTTGGTCTTCAGAAGAGTAAGCATTAATCTAAATGGTACAAATAGTTCGACATGTCTCGAGTTTTAGCCAAAATTCGAGCGATGGATCGGAGCTGAGTTTAGGTAAATCCAAAGATGAGGCCAAGTAGTGTGCATGTACCAAGGGAGCTGGGTTAGGCGACCTAGTTTCGGAGGTTGACTGCTCGGCCAAGGGTCTGGAAAAGGCCAGACTCTCGAGCCGTGGGCTGAGCAACCTGTCCATAGCGGCCAACCGCCTGAACACCCGGGCGGGTGCTCGAGAGTGCCGAATTTTCACGACCAGACCGCTTTTTTGGCCTGTTCATGACCTCTATTATCATTGTGGTCGTGTTTTCCTTCGCTACGGATTGGAAGAGATTTCTTATAATCACACCTCTAATTAATGATTATAGATTTTGAATATCCAGCAAATGCAAATCTAATTGAACACAGATGCGATTTTTGCAACGCATATCTCTAACCAACCGATCAGAATGCTGCAGTGGAGGTTTCTCCAATTAGAGATGGAGGAGAATACAAGGCTTTCATCCTTGCTAATTCCTTGTGGAACATTTAATTTGAGCCATTTTATCCTTTGCATATTTGAAACTCGAATAGTTACTATCGATGAGCCTCTTGCTGCAACCACCTTGACGTCTTAAAATTTATCACGTAAGTATTATTGAATTTTAAAACTTTTGAAAAGTGTAATTAAGTTTTAAAATTATTAGAAAAAGTACAACTAAGTCTTAAAAATTAAAAAATGCAATCAAGTCTTATAATTGGTCAAGTTTGTGTAATGAGTCCTAAAAAAATGTTAGCAATTTTCGCTTGTCAATTTGGATGGAATTAATAAAATGATCTAATTGTATCAAATTGACAAATTTAAATACGCGATTGCACTTTTTAAAAATTTTAGAATTATATTGTACTTTTATGATAAGTTTTTATTGCACTTTCTAAAAATTCTATAATGCAGCTGCACTTTTACGATAAATTTTAAAACTTCTAATACATTTATCTCATTTCTTTTCATACCAGAATGTAAACGTCCAAGATATAATTAATTGATCAAACATTCGCTCGTCACATGACTCGAGCTGGGTGATCACTGTTTTCAAGACTGGGCTACCGTGGTCCTCCCGGCGATTTCTCATCGATCGTGATGAAGACACGTGGCCAGATCACAATGGCTACGAAACTTCCCCTTCAAGAACCTTCTCATCCGAGCATCAAGCAACGAACCCACCCGGGCGTCCCTACAACGCGCGACACCCTATAAAACCCTGGGTCGCCCCCGGCGATGGCAACCTCGTACCTCCGCTGCAGAGCGACGTCGGCCGCCGCCTCCTCCGCCGCCGCCGTACGACGACGGGGCCTTCCCTTCGTCGGCGCGTTCTGCGTGCTCAGCAGGGTTCTCCACCGCCCTCTCCTTCTCCTCTTCCCTCAGGACGGGTTGCGCTCGGTCCCTCCCCTTCGTTCCGCTCTTGAGGTCGGGATCTACTGCTGGGTTTTTTCTTCTCGCCTTTTCGGTTTCGATCTCGCTTTGATTCTCGCGGTTTTTAGGCTGTTGATGGAGCGAGAACTGGTGTTGCAGATCGAAGCTTGGAGCCTTTCAGAGGGTTGCATTCGGCTAAGATGGAGGGAGCTCAGGAAGCGGCAACACGGTGCCGAGCATCGTTGTCTACGTCACGGTTCCGAGCAAGGAAGCAGGTTTGGTTTCGCGTGTTTTCTCTTTCGGAATTTGAGTAGTTTGGGGCGATGTTTCGTTGGAGATTTCGTGAGGATTGGAGTTTCGCTTTCGATAGATGTTATTAGCTTCTGTAAGGTAGATTCTTCGATAATTTGGTGGAAATGCACTTGAATTTGGATCTTCTTTCTTAGGGTTTTGAGCTCTTGCTTTTGTATGGTTTGGACTTAGGATTTGGTTGTGGGATTAGAGAATCGTCGAATTAGGATGATACTCGAGCCTCGACTTCAGTAGCTGTTGTCAAGAAGTCATGAGTCCAGTGCTTACAGTGGGGCTCTAGTGCTTGGAATCGGGACAACCCGAAAGCAGGACGACTGCTGAACGCGAAATGCAGAGAGAAAAATCAGAATATGGCAGTGCATGATTATGCATATGCTTAATCATAACACGCGACACAAATTCATATGTTTCTAGAATAGATTGTTCATTACGGTTTCTCGATTTGCTCACGGGTTCACATTCTCTCGATGCTGCTGTGGAGCTCCCTCTGTTTTTAAGTAGTTGCAGTTCTAACTGGGTTTGCCTTTTTGTGTTTTTGTGCAGGAAAGAAGTTGGCTGAGAGCATAATCAAAGAAAGACTTGCGGCATGCGTAAATATAGTGCCAGGTATTGATTCAATTTGCTTTTATTTGAGATTATGCAAGGAACGGACAAGTTGGAATTCTTTTGAGTGATTCAAACCGTGAAAGTAGGCTATTTCAGATGCTCTCCCTATAAGACTCTGGTTTTGTGAGTTAGAACCAATTATGGGTGCTAAATAGCTACAGGTGGCATTGCATTTGTACAGTTATAGCCATTAACTAACTGGGCACACACTATGAACAACCACTTTGGCTAGAATTGTACACACCGATTCCTCTTCTTCTAGCTAGATAATCCTCTTAAACTTTTGTATGGGTTTGTTTTTCCTTGAGCTTGGACCAAGTTTGCAAGTTTGCCGTTAGTCTCTAAACAAACTTGTGCTAGGTGCATTTTGCTGTTGGTTTGGACATTAACTTGACCAAGGAGACTGTGTGTCAATGCAGGTATTGAATCAATTTACCATTGGCAGGGAAAGGTATGGAAGTGGAAGACCAATTATTGAATATCAATTTCATTTGTACCTAGGTTAGAAGTTATCGTGCTTGTCCAATAGCTCCGTCAAAAGTTGTACCTGTAAATGTGCTGGTCCGATGAGATTCTAAGAAGTGGTCGATGTTAGGAAGCATCCAGTCTTAGGTTGTCTTAGTTTTTGCCACCCAATTGCAGATTGAGACAGATTCCGAGGAACTGCTCATAATCAAGACAAGAGAATCACTGCTAGAGCCTCTGACCCAGCACGTCAAGGCAAACCACCCATACGAGTAAGATTCAAGCACCTGCCTTCTCTCCTAATCACACACTTGCGTGTCTTTAACTAAGGGATGCAAAGAAATATAGTTTCTCAGGACTGAAGGGTGGGCGGGGCTCAGCTAGGTGAAGATTTTGCTAATCTTTGATGTTAATGTTTTTCAGTGTTCCGGAAGTGATTGGCTTGCCCATCAGGGCGGCAATGTCAATACCTGGAATGGATCAAGAACAGCACCAGAGACTAAGTTTTAAGGTGGGGAGGCAAGAGCTTTCTGGCTGCATCAGTTTGCTTTTCATATCGCATGTGTATACTCTCTCCCTCTCTCGTGACTTTCTCTGAATAACCATGGTCCATGGGCATGTGTTTTCCCAGCTGCTATATCTTTGCTAAATGATAAGTTGTGAATAGACTTTGTGCACACCCTGCGAAAATAGCATGCTTTGCTACCTGATATATACCCGACCTTCTTGCAATTTATGGTATTACTCTTGTATCTCTGAATGCCAATGGTGTTTCGTCTTTTATTTTCAATTTTATCTTTTTGCATACGTAGGCATCACCTAGAACAAGGATGAAATAAGTGAAGGTAATTATCGAAGATTAAACTACAAATCAGCGTGCAAGCAGGAACAACAATATCTACCAAATTGAGATTAAGGTCGTCGAGCTTTTGTTGAGAGTTTGATTGTTACGATGAGAGAACATAATTAGACCTAGAGTTCTAGAGTTCTAACCACCAACCATCCTCATCGCACCGGTGGCGGACTAAAATTTGCCTGGTCCGTGAGCTAAAAGGCAGCATTCTCACGGCTGCTTGCCTGTCACAGAGAGAGTGGCAAGCAATTCGATCTCCCCTTTGATTCGACTTGGCATCCTACAGAACCGCCTTTTATTGTGAACCTACTTGGCATTTAACTTTCGTCCTAGGGGTGAGAGGCTCTTCGCTTTGACTACGACAGCAGGAGATAAGAGATGGTCTTTCAATCCAGTGAAAACCAACACTAAAGCAGTGAAAGCACGTTCACAAACCCAAGAGCGTTTTCCAATTCGTTTTGGAAACAGGAAAAGGATTTAATAATCTAAAAATAAAGAGAAACATGTCACTGATGCACGCTTTAAATCGGTACCGACAAATGACATTTCACAGCCCACCTCCTCCCAGAACAAAGTTTCAATTTCCCGTTGAGCTTACGCTGCATCTTCTAGGGCTCATCCAATTGGTCCTGCAACATTGACAGAACAGCATTTCATTAAGAAAATTGTTCTAGTAAATCACAAATAAGAGCAGAGAGAAAAGGAAAAAAAATGAAGATTTGCCTAATATACACCATAAGGAGGTAGGATAAGAAAAGACGGTGTCATTGGTACCACATGCTATAGTACCCAAGGCCCGTAAAAACTGCGCTCATTGTCTATGTGCCATTAACAAATGCAAAACAGCGTACATAGCATCCTTGTGGAAAAAATTATTGTGAAATATATGTGATTATTGATAGAATGCCCATGTTTACATATTTGAGCGCGTTTAGGAGTGCTTTTCCGAATATTGAAAAACAGATTTCTTTTTCCTCTTATAACCATATAATAAGAGAATTCAAAGGATAGTTTATGATTATGACTGATCACACAGATAGTGAGAAAGAGTGAGAAGAAGCGAAAAGGATTGGAAATCCGACCTGCATCAGAAGTCAGAGGGTGAGATTATCCCTTAGCAGCTGCATGATTAGAGTGCTGTCCTTGTATGATTCTTCACCCAATGTATCCAGCTCAGCAATTGCTTCCTCAAATGCCTGAACAAGGAAAACATAAGAGCATGCCAACCATACAATAGTTGGGTCAACTGATATCCAATAAGTATGACTCTTGGAAAATTTTCTCCGTGATGAAGCCCAAATCCGTTTATGCACTAGAAATATAAAACATGTCTGCTTGCCTAAAATATACAATAACCTAAGCAGGAAAAGGAAAAGAAAAGGATATTGAAACCCGGAGGCCGAAATCCTGGATGGATAATGTGCATAGAGCAACACAAAGCGCATTCCAGAATCAATGGTAGAGCAACTTATAATGGGAATGCATAACTCTCCAAGAAAATTTGGCTGGACAGTATGGCGACACCATCAGCTTCTCACAAGAGTCAACTAAGTATACCCAATACAGTTATTCAGGTCCATTGAAATTTCTCTCTGCTATCCAATGGACGATAGAGCAAGAAATACACTTGTCAACTACAACAGCATTTTTACTAACTATTCAGAACAGACAGACAATAACATTTAAGATCTAAATTGACCAAAAAAAAAACAAGAACAGACCTGTTTGGCCATGCTGCAAGCTTTTATCAGACTGATTAAGGATCTCATAATAGAACACAGAGAAGTTGAGTGCCAGACCCAGCCTTATTGGATGGGTTTGAAGCCAGATCTGCTTGAGCGATATCCTAGGATATACAAATGCATGAATCATTCACAAGATTAGAAAAGACAAAAATTTAATCTCAAACTAAGCAATACCACATAAATTTCGAACTACATCTGCTCCACCCCACTCATAATGCTAGACAACCCAGAATTCTAAATTGCCTGTGCTCTTGTTAGAAACATAGACTCGAAAACATTACAAGGAGCTATTGAAGGCAAGTAACAGAACAGCACTATGGACTAAAAGCATTAGATCTTACAAGCCATGGTTCTTATAATGCACAGATCCCCTAAAATTAAGGATCCAAATACACCCGACAAGTTTCTATCCTCCGTTTGAAGCCATCGATTTCCCCTGTCATGCACGCAGGCAAGGTTCAACAAAAGTGTTTTTGTAGTCAACATGGTAAATTAGTAAATCAACTCGTCAACAATTAGAAAAAAAAAAAGGAAAAGAAAAGAAAAAAGAAAACTCAAGCCCGCTACTACTAAAGCGACTTAATCAAATCTCAACGACCATCCAGAGATCAAATCAAAAACACCAGTTCTTAACCTAACAGAGTTCGAAATCGTATAACCGCTAATAACCAGTCGGCAGCCTAAATAGATCTTTAAATTCCCCTGAAATCCTGAAAGATCGTCAACTCAACCAGACAATCAACAACTCGAATCGCTCAAAAAGTCCAAAACTAGTCATAGTTCACTGTTCTCCTCCAGTTTCTCGCATAACCAAACTAAAAGAAAATAATATACAAAAAACCCTAGGGAGAGAGACGGAGAGAAAGAACATACCTGAGCCGCCTTGTAAGCGGGCATGGTATCCTCGGCGGCGGCCTTCCTCTCGTCGCCGACCTTGAACTCGGCCAGGTACCGGTGGTAATCCCCTTCATCTTCAGGTAGAACACCTTGGACTCGCTGGCGGCGGCCGGGGACCAGATTCGTGTCGAGGAGGCGGAGGATGCTGGCGCACACGTCGGAGAGCTCGTTCTCGACCTTGGATCTGTACTCCTTGACGAGGACGACGTGGTCCTCGTTCTTCCGGCCCTCCTCCTTCTGCTCGATGGAGGAGACGATGCGCCAGGCCGCCCGGAGCGAGCCGATCACGTTCTTGTAGGCCACGGAGAGGAGGTTCGCTCCTCGACGGTGAGCTCGGCGGCCGGCGTCCAGCCGACGACCAGCTTGTGCATGAACTCCACCATCTCCTCGTACCGCTCCCGCCTGCTCGGCCAGCTTCGCCAGGTACGTACTGGTCCCTGCCCAGGTTCTCCGGCACCGCCATCGCCCCGCTCCGACTCGCCGCAGCTGCTCCGATCAAATCGACCGGCCGATCGATCTAGAGAAAGCGAGGGGCGGAGGAGGAAGGAGGAAGGAGGATTTGGGGGTGGATTGATTTGAAGAGAGAGAGAGAGAGGTTGAGAGAGGATTAGTAAGAGTGTGGTGGTGTTAAAAGAAAGAAGGGAAGGGGGAGGGCTCGGGTGATCGGGTGCGGACGGAGTACGGTGCGAGCGGATGAAGTTGACGGCTGTGGAGAGGAAAGCGGGGACTCTGGACCGTTGATTTGGGGCTTCGCGACGGCTGCTCTGGATCGGGGAGGGCGTGGGGCGGGTGGGGGGTGGGGCCCCTTGCATAGCTCGGATGGCGTAGGGAGGGATGGGTCCTTGCGGATTTCTTTATATATTCCCTTCCCTCTCCCTCGTTATAAAGCGAACTGTTTCCGGTCAATGATTCGAGCCATGATTGATTGGATTGATCGCGGCTGAATTTTGGGGGAAAAGATCAGATGCTGGAGCTCTGTGGGCCCCGAGGTTGATGCTGGGCCTTGCTGGGCCTGGAAATCATCAGGCA